>NW_026002705.1:0-2243 GCF_001458135.2 Marmota marmota marmota | reverse complement strand
GGACAGCAGAGGTTTATATACACAACTGAATACACAGCTGGTTTCAATTTAGCATCATCCAGTTACAGCAGTCAGTCATTATCTTAATAATTATACACAGCTTAACTTAATTATCACCATCCCAATGGCTCGCTGGCGTTACTTCTCAACCACTCCTTCTGGCAAAGTGCCGGGTGCCATCTTGACTCGGCTGTGGCTCTCAACAGTCGTGTGCCCTGGACACACTGGTGCTCTGATGACCCCTTCCTGTTGAGCTGTGGGCTTGGCCTGATAAGGGCGGGGCCAGCCTCTCCTTGTCGTGTGCGAAGAAGGTCCTGGTTTCATAAATGAGTCTCCTGGACTTGGTCACTGTCCCTCCGCACAGAGGTGGTCTGTCCTCGGCACGCTGGTCTGCTGTCTAGCCCGGGTGGGAGTCGGCCTGTTGCGCTCATGTTGCCCGCCTACTGGGAGCTGCTGCCAGCTCCCGGGAGTCTGCTGGCCGCTGCTCCACTGCCATGCTTGGAACACGGCAGGCCAGGAGTGTGACTCTCCTCGGGCCACTGTCCCCCAGACCTCCACACAGAAGAGGGTGAGGCCTTAGGAGGGACGCCAGGGCAGGGTCACGTGGTGGCTGCAGGCCAAGGGGAAGGTCAGCCGTCTTGTGCCTCCTGGGAGCCTGCAGGTCACGGGAAGCTGCCTGGGACCTGGGGAACGTGGGGTGGGCCGCAGAGGAGCCTTGTTTGCCAGCCAGGTGCCCGCTGCCCGGCCGCTCCTGCACTCCGCCCAGTGGTCCTGGAGGAACTGCAGGGCTCGGCCTGGGAGGGGGACCCCAGCAGGCCCCCGCTCCCTGTCCCCTGGAGTGGTCCTGGGCGGGCCACACACCTCTGAGGAGGGGACTCTGCAGCCCTCAGGTCTATTTGGGACTCACGCCTGCCATCCTGCCCCTGTTTAGACAGAGAAGCAAAGGGCCTGGCCACACCGCCGGTCAGTCTGCCCAGAGTGAGCGAGCCTTGGTTTCCAGGGGAAGGTTCCCTGTAAATGAAATAACAGATCACTCAACCTCCTCTGTGTGGCTCGGAGGGCAGGAGCCGCCTGCGTTGTCCCCAGTGTGAGGAGGAAATGGCCCTGCTGTTTTATGACCTAAGGAGACCAGAACAGGATGGGAGTCTGGGGCACCCTCATTCCTGCGGATGCCGTGTGGAAGGCCCGTGGCCCGGGTCTCTGCCCGGCCTCTGGGATCCGAGGGCCCGTGGAGCTGCTGCAGAGCAGAGCACCCACTAAGAGGTCTAAACCTGAGCGTCACACCGCCACATGGCCATGGCTTGGCAGAGGAGAGCCGACCCGCATTCGTCACCCGGTGTGCTGGAAGCTGGCTGCCACCGTGCTCCTCACGACGGCAAGTCCCTGTGTGACGTTTCCCCCTCGGTCACTGACTGCCGGGATCTCACAGGGAGGCCGTACCCAGGAGGGAGCCTCATGTACAGAAGTGCATCTGCAATGTCACCTGGCCATGGGTCACCTCACACCAGCCCTTGCTCCATGGTCAGCGACCCGGGACTATTGGGGCGCGTCTGTTGGCCTGTGGGAGCTGCCCAAGCTCCCTGCTCTACCACGCTGCGGAGGATGCCGGGCTTAGCCCCCAGACCTGCGCCTGCCGAAGTGCTCCCTGCAGGCCTCCGTGACGCGTCCATCTTGGTCTGTTGATGTGGGCTTCAGATGGTGACTCTTAGGGTAGGTGACCTCTCACCTGTGTGCCTGCGTGAGTCCAAGGCATGAACGAGATTCTCCAGTTACCAGGTGAGAGTGTCACTTCACTGTGTCCCTGTGTGAGTTCTGTCCCGGCAGGTCACACACGTTTGTTTGCTGGTGACATACCCGCTGATGTTTCCTGAGGCAGGTGGTGTGCAGCCCTGGGCCACCTTGTGTGTTGTTGCTTGTCACCAAAGTCCCCAGTCTTCCTGGTGAGAAAGTTGTAAATCCTGCTTAGTTCCAGTGCCACCGGGGCTAGAACTGCAGGGCAGAAGAACTGGAAGAAAACAAAGGGAAGATGATGGCCCGATTACCATGCAGCCAGCCCCACAGCCAGCCCCACAGCCAGCCCACAGCCAGCCCACAGCGAGCCCACAGCAAGCAGACACGAGGAGCCAGCTGCAGGAGCTGGCCAGGGAGACTGCCCAGGAGGCCTGGTCGGGGACCGGAGCACACCTGCCCAGCACTGAGGAATCCTTACGGGCAGGAATACGGGCCATTCTGAGAACCTGATG
>NW_026002704.1:0-2243 GCF_001458135.2 Marmota marmota marmota | reverse complement strand
TTTTTTTTTTTTTTTTTTTTTTTTTTTTTTTTTTTTTTTTTTTTTTTTTAGTGGGAAGGGATGGGGAGCAGTACTGGGAATTGAACTCAGGGGCACGTGACCACTGAGCCACCACAGAGACAGGGTCACACTGAGTTGCTTAGCACCTCACCATTGCTGAGGCTGATTTAGAACTCAAAATCCTCCTGCCTTAGCCTTCCTGAGTCACTGGAATACAGGCATGTGTCACAGTGCCCAGCTTCCTCCAAATTTCAGTAGAACATTTTTTTTTCTATATCATGATCAGATACCTGCAGGACAACTTCTTCAGTGTCCATTATATTCTTGTCTTTCTTTCTATACAGTTTGCATATGTTTTGTTACATTGTATTTATTTGTTCATGGGTGTATTGGTAGTGTTTAGCCTCTAAAAAAATAAAATTGATAAAATCTAAATGATCTGCACAAAACTAACAGATGGAAAATGAAAGACCAAGGCTTTATGTCCCATTCTCTGTGCTGTATAATTTTTATTAAGATTTCATATTACAAATTTCTATGAGAATATTATTTTTATATAGAATGGTTGTATGGGTGAAATAGAATAATTAATATGAATTTCCTTTATTAGTTATAAAATACTAAATTACAAAATAAAATATTATTAAGAGGCAGGTTTGGTACTTTTCACTCTATTGGATGGTATCATTTTTTTAATCCAGACTATCCCTATTATCTGTATCTAATTGAATATGGTTCTTACTATTTCTACATTATAGAATAGTTGGCTTCAAATTCATTTCTTTATTCCAAAGAGTCAGAATAGATATTTCTTGCATCCTTTGTATATAGTTATAAGGATGTAGAAATACAAGCAGCAGTAATATACCTCTTCCAGTTCTCTACAGTAGTCACTTCCCATGAATTGTCTTCTACAATATCGCTTTCCAAATCTTCTAGTTAGATATTGTCACCAAGAGTCAATTCAGAAGGTTTATACTGAAAAAAAGGCAGAGCCCTCATCAGTTGGCATACTGGAAAGTCTATGTAAATCAGAAAACACCCTCTCATAAAATCTGTCTGGCAAACTGCTGTCAGAAACACCATGACCAAGAAATTAAATCACCACTTTAAGACACAAGGACTTACCAGTTGTAGCAGTTAAAATTGCCTCAACTAAGGCACTTAAATTTTAGTTTTCCCATGTGTGAATTGAGATTACACTAATAACACAAATAGGCTCTTGTGAAACATTGCAATTAATAAAAAATTTATAAACAAATTTTATATATGTTACTAAAGTATAATTATTCCTGTTATTTAAATTTCAGAAGTTTAAATTCTGTTTCATTAACAGACTGAACATGTGGAAAGTTGGATCATATAATAAATAATTTTGTTACTTTGAGTAACTGACATAATGCTTATAAATAATATATTATAAAGATAATAAATAAAGTATAAAATAAAATAATATAAAGTATAATAAATACAGTATATCAATCTAGAGGTTGATATTCTGGCTTTTAAACACAATCATAGCTTTATATTATCAATAATTTTGCATTATAATATACAAAATTTAATTAAGAGTTCTTTTTGAATATTTAAGATCTTCGGAATTTATATTTCTTTGTAAATTTATCTTTTGTTATACTCTTTTTTTTCTTTATATATGACAGAAGAATGCATTGCAATTCTTATCACATATATAGAGCACAATTTTTTTATATCTCTGGTTGTATACATAGTATATTCACATCAAGTCTTGTCTTCATACCTGTACTTTGGATAATAATGATCATCACATTCCACCATCATTAATTACCCCATGCCCTCTCCCTTCCCCTCCAATCCCTCTGCCCTATCTAGAGTTCGTCTATTCCTCCCATGCTCCCTCTCCCTATCGCACTATGAATCAGCCTCCTTATATCAAAGAAAACATTCAGCATTTGGTATTTGGGATTGGCTAACTTCACTTAGCTTTATCAGGCGGGTGTCTCCTTCCTCCCTCACCACTCCATGTGCATCCCTCCTGAAGCTGTGCACTAGGTCCACGACCTCCCCGGATAGAGGAGGACCATTCTTCTGTCAAGGGTATACAAGTAGCTGTGCTCCCCTGCAAGAACCTCCAAACAAGCTCTCAAAGTCAACTTTGTTATACTCTTTACAATATATTTAAATAATGGAGCACCAAAAACACACATACACACACATAGCCTTGATACTACTTTTGTATCATAAAGAAGAAAAAAAAAAATATA
>NW_026002703.1:0-2243 GCF_001458135.2 Marmota marmota marmota | reverse complement strand
TTAAGGTGAAAGGATAGGGCTATGGATAATGTAAGAGCTAGGGTTATGATTAGGGATAGATGTAGGGTTAGGTTAAAGCTAGGTCTAGTGTTAGGTTTATATTTTCGTTTAGGGTCAGGTTTAGAGGTAGATTTACTGTTAAAGGGTCAGTGTTTGGGTTAGAGTTAGAATTAGATTTAGAGCCAGAATTAGGACTATGTCTAGGAGTAGATTTAGTGTTTGCATTAGGTTAAGGGTTATTGTTAGGGTTAGGATTTTTTTTTTCTAGGTCTAGGGCTAAAGTTAAGGCTAAATTTAGACTTAGGTTTAGGTCTAGAGTTAGTGTTAGGGTTTGGTCTAGATTTAGGGTCAGGTTTAGACCTAGGGTTAGCGTTAGGGTCAGAATAAGCATCAGGGTTAGCATTAGGTTTTCGGATAGAGTTAGAGCTAGAGTGAGGTCTACAGTTAGGACTATTAATGGGGTTAGGGTTAGGGTTAGTGTAATGGATGGGTTTCGAACTAGGTTTAAGGCTAAGGTTAAGGTTAGAATTAGGGCTAGGTTTAGATTCAGAGTTAGGGATAGGTCTAAGTTTATATTTAGGGTAAGTATTAGGCTTTGAGCTAGGGTTAGGACTAAGGCTAGGGTTAGGATTAGGGTTAGGGCTAGGGTTAGGGCTAGGGTTATGCTTAGGGCTAGGTTTAGGCCTAGGATTCACTCTACATTTTGTGTTAGGTTAAGGCATAAGGTTAAGGCTATGGGTAATGTAAGAGCTAGGGTTATAATTAGGGCTAGTTGTAGGGTTAGGGTTATAGCTAGGTGTAGAGTTAGGTTTAGGTTTTCGTTTAGGGTCAGGTTTAGAGATAGGTTTAGTGTTAAAGGGAGGGTCAGTGTTCATCAGAGATAGAGTTAAGGTTAAATCCAGAATGAGCATTAGGTTTATGTCTAGGATTAGGTTTAGTCTTTGCTTTAGGTTAAGGGTTATTGTTAGGGCTAGGGCTAGGTTATTTTTTTAGGTCTAGCGCTAGAGTTAAGGCTAGATTTAGGATTATGTTTAGGTCTAGGGCTTGTGATAGGGTTAGGCTTAGGTGTAAGTATTGGTAGGGCTAGTGTTAGGGTTTGTTCTAGGTTTAGGGTCAGGTTTAAATCTAGGGGTTGTTTTATGGTCAGAATAAGGGTCAGGGTAAGCGTTAGGGTTAGGGTTTGGGATAGTTAGAGCTAGAATGAGAGCAAGGTTTAGGATTATTAATTGACTTGGGTTTTTGTTAGTCTTAGGATTAGGGATAGGTCAAGGGTTACCATTAGGGTTAGCATTTTGCTTACAGTTAGAGATAGGGTTAGAGCTAGTGTTAGGGGTAGGGTTAGGGTTCAGGTTAGGGTTAAATCTAGGTGTATGGCTCAGATTAGGGATAGTTTTTCTGTTAGGATTATGGCTATGGTTAGGGCAATGGCTAATGTAAGAAAGAGGGTTAAAATTAGGGTTTTATTTAGGGTTAGTTTTAGGGGTTAGACCTGCAGTGTTAGGGTTAGTTTTAAGGTTATGTTGATATTTAGAGCTAGGGTTAGTATTAGAATGGGAGTTAGGGTCAGAGTTAGTTTTAGAATTAGGGATAGGACTCAAATAAGGGCAAGGGTTACTGTTAGGGTTCAGTTTAAAGTTAGAGTGGTGTTTAGAGCCTGGGTGAGTTTTAGGATATGAGTCGTGGTCAGGGTTAGTTTAAGGTTATGGTTAGGACTCTAATTAGTGCCAGAGTTAGGTCTAGTTGTAGTGTTAGGGTTTGGTTTAAGTGAAGGTTTAGGGTTAGGGCTACTGCTCAGTTTTGTTTTAGTCCTAGGGTTAGGGTTAGGGCTACTTTTACGATTAGCATTAGGGTTAGGGCTAGTTATAGTATTAGGCTTAGGCTTAGTGTTAGGGTTACATTTAGAGTTAGGATTAGATCTAGGGTTAGGGCTAGGACTAAGGATAGGGTAAGGGTTAGGGCTGGGGTTAGGGTTATGGTAAGGAATAGGGTTAGATCTAGGATTACGGTTAGTGTAAAAATTAGAGTTAGTCTTAGGGCTAGGGTTAGGGTTAGTGTTAGAAATATAGATAAAAATTAGGGGTAGGATTAGGGCTAGGATTAGTGTTCAGCTTAGGCCTATCATTAAGGTTAGGGTTAAGTTTAGGGTTAAGTTTAGGATAAGGGATTGTGTTGTAGCTAGGTTTAGAGGTAGGTTGGGGGTTAGCGTTAAGGTTGCGGGTAGGGCTAGAATTAAGGTTATGATT
>NW_026002702.1:0-2243 GCF_001458135.2 Marmota marmota marmota | reverse complement strand
GGGGTGCTTTAATCACTAAGCTACATCCCCAGTCATCTCTTCTCCCCTCCCTCCCTCCCTCCCTCCCTTCCTTCCTTCCTTCCTTCCTTCTACCAGGGGTTAAACCCAGAGGCACTCAACCAGTCTCATCCTCAGCCCCTTTTAAATTTTTTATTTGAGATGGGTCTTGCTAAATTGCTTAGGGCCTCACTCAGTTGCTGAGGCTGGCTTTGAACTTGCAATACTCCTGCTTCAGCCTCCTGAGCCACTGGGATTATAGGCGTGTGTTACCATGCTCAGACCCAGCCATTATTTAATTTTAATTTTTTATTTTGAGACAAGGTTTCACTAAATCGCTGAGACTGGTCTTGAACTTGTGATCCTTCTGCCTCAACCTCCAAAGTCTCTGGTACAGTTGTTCACCACTGTGCCCGGCTAAGTTTACTCTTAAATTTTTGTTTGTGTGTGGTACTAGGGATTGAAGCCAGGGGTGCTTTTCCTCTGAGCTTCATTTGCAGCCCTTTTCATTTTTTATTTTGAAGCAGGGTCTAAGTTGCTGAGGCTGGCCTTGAACTTGTGATCCTCCTGCCTTAGCTTCCTGAATCACTGGGATTATAGGCATGTGTTACTGCTCCCAGTTGTATTTCTTATACTAGAAATAAACATTCTGCTATCATATGTAACAAATTAGAATAAAAAAAGAAATAAACATTCTGAAATGTAATTAATGCCAGGCACCGTGGTGCACACATATAACCCCAGCTACAAGGATGGCTGAGGTAGGAAGACCACAAGTTCAAGGCTAGCCTGGGAAACTCAAGGAAAGACCTTGTCTCAAAATAAAATGAAAAGCGCTGGAGATATAGTTCAGAGATAGAGTGCTTGCCTAGCAAGTGTGAGGCCCTGGGTTTGGTCCTCAGGGCCACAAAAAACAAACAACAATAACAACAACACAAAACGATTGAGGCCAGTGCTCCCTGGTTGGTGCTGGATGCCTTCCTTATTGTCACTGGTATCGCTGGGTCTGTACAGCACCCCTACTTCGAAGGAATTGTGGATCCTCTGAACTACATCAGTGCCAGAGTTTGGGCCCCTGTCAGCTTTACAACAGTAGAAGAACAGAACCTTTGGGGACTCTTCCTGGGAAGCTTTGCTGATCTGCAGCAGCATGACAATCAATGTTCCTTGTTAACATCTGTTGTCAGCATGGTCGTCACATCATTTAACTATGGTAGCAGGAACTCAGCTCCAAATTCTACATGGAGAAAACCACTCGGATCACAGACTTTCAATGACTTCAAGACAACCAGGAGTACCTGTTCTTGAGCCTAGTGGGCCTCTAGGCAGGAGGTTCCTGCTTATCAGATGTACCTCATACACCTATGATGGTGCGCTTGAGGACTCTTCCTCCAGGGGACATAGGTAGCATCCCCTGGAAGCCATTGATTCCAGATCACAAGGATTACCATCTTGCCGCAAGGCAGAGGAAGGAGGGACCAATGTATTCTCCCCTGCTTTGACCCTGTCAATGGCCATGGACAGTGTGGACAGGATCCCAGCAGTGAAGGCTAAAGCTACCCGTGTCATCATGAACTCTCTGATCACAAAACAGATCCAGGAAAGTGGTGAGATTTTCGAGCTTCAAGCCAGCGCTGAGAGATACTGTCCACACACCCACAAAGACCTTATGGGCCAAAGAGACAAAGGACTAAGTCAAGTAGCAGAAGCATCCAACTGCAATTGCAGAATAGAGGGAGGACAAAAGAAAAGTCCCGTGCATGAGCCCAGTCCATGCCAAGGAGCAGGAGCTTCTTTGCCAAAATCCTTCCAGAAGTCTGACTCAGGAGGTTTTGCCATTTAAGCAAACAAGAGAGCCCTTTCCAAAGGTGTTGATCTATGCTCAGGCCATGAATGGCTGAAGATCCAGTACCTTCACACAACCTAAGATAGAAGTTCCAGTTGTAGAAGGAAAGAAACAACTATCACAGTCATAATCTCAAATTCCATCATGTGAATGTGCTCACACTGACTTCAAGAACTTTCTGTTCCAAGGACTTTGGATAGAGTTTCTTATGCCCCACTGCCCTTTTATCTTGGCTTAAACATAGAAATGAATAGCTTTTGTGTGTGTGTGTGTGTGTGTGTGTATTTAAATTAGTTTTTGATAGTACTGGGGATTGAACCCAGGGCTGCTCTACCACTGAGCTACAACCCTTGTCCTTTTGAGTTTTAAATTTTGAGACAGGGTGTCACTAAGTTGCCCA
>NW_026002701.1:22-2243 GCF_001458135.2 Marmota marmota marmota | reverse complement strand
TTATATCAGGACATGGCAGGTAGCCCCACTTGTAAAGGGATTTACCTTCAAGGAAGCTTTGTCCTCAATTTAGTTGGAGCCACAGAAGTAGTTATTTGGGATGACTGGACCCATGTTTCAGGGAGTAACTTTTAACAGGACTGTTGCTCTTTTGAGCGGTTTCTTATCTCTGTGGAGGAGAAAAGGGGGAAGTTGGGTTGGGCCTGAGAGACAACAGATTCTAGAACATTCCAGACCCAGAGCTTCAGAGCAGGCCAGTATTATGGAAAGTGGTTGGGTTTGTGAGGTAAAATAGTGGATGCCTGTGGCTTTTCTGCTGAGCTGTGTGTTTGGGCCTATTTGTTGTTGCCGCAGCCCGGCTGGCTGGGCAAAATAAGCGGAGGGTGACGAATAACTTGTGTACGTTGATACAGCAGGAGTGGAAGCCGTTTATTGCAGGACAGGAGCAGTATTTATACATTCCACACAGCTTATCTAATTAGCATAAACTAGATACATCAGTCAACCAATCAGGAATCTCTACACTTAATGGCTCTCTTTTGTTACTTTTCAAACCACTCCCTCTGGCATTTTGCCAGGCACCATCCAGACTTGTTTACGAACTCTAATATTCCCCTGGCAAAATGCCAGGTGTTATTTTGACTTGTTTACAGACTCTAACAGTTGTGAAGCCAACTTGACTTGGAGGAAAGTCTGAATTCAAACTCTGTAATATGGCTCCATGCAGCAGAATGTAGCTACGGAGGCAAAGCGTTTGGGCTTCCTTTGCTGAGAGCCACAGCCAAGTGGTTGAGAGGTGACCCTAGCTAGCACACCTCTAATTAAGATGATGATAATTAAGTTAAGCTGTGTATAATTGCTGTGACTGGATGATGCTGGATTGAAACAGGCTGTGTATTCAGTTGTATATAGACCCCTGCTGTCCGGCAATAGGGCGGCTCCTGCTGCGTTGGGCGCGCCCACTACTTTTGAGTTCTCAAGGAGTTCCCATTGAGTTCTCGTGGAGCCTCATTGAGAGCAGAGAGAGTTCCCAGGGAGTGCGGCGGAGTGCCAGTGGAGTTTGAGCAATAAAGTAGTTCCTGTTTGAACCTACAAGTGCCTCATGGCAGCTCGGTTATTTTGTGCCCAGCCAGACTGCAGCATACGTTCATCACTCTCAGGGCAAAATCTGTTCCAGGATACTCTGTGGTACTGGATCCATAGAGTCAAATTCTCCAGTATTTTCTACCATATAGATAATCTTGCTAGTACCAGCTTTCCCTCAGCAGACAAAGAGCCACTTGGCCAAGCTGCCTGGGCCATCCCAGCTGCCAGGAATGGCCCCTCCTCCTGGGGACCTCACACAGATGCTTTACTGGAGAGTCTTTGGTACAGAGGGAGGGAGTGGAGGCAGGGGTGAGCTTGCATTCTCCCCTTGCAGCATCTGGGGATGACTTGCGCACATTATACCCCCACCACTCCATTCACACTGAAGAGCCTGGGCACCTGAGGCTCTGAGAAACAGATGGAGGTATTCTGCATTTCTTCTTGAATTCAGGAGTAACATTTTTAACAACCGCAGTACAATATACCTAGTATTAGCCAGGTGTGGTGGCCCACGGCAGCTGAAGCAGGAGGATCACAAGCTCAAAGCCAGTCTCAGCAATTTAGCGTGGCCCTAAACAATTTAGTGAGACCCTAATCAACTTAGCAAGACCATGTCTCAAAATAAACAAACAAACAAACAACAAAACCAAAAAACAAATGGGGTGGGGATGTGGCTCAGTAGTTAAGTGTCCTTGGATGGAACACCTGGTACCAAAACCAAAACCAAAACCTAACACCTAACAGGTGTTAGGCATACAGTTCTGTAGTATTAAGGACATTCATATTGTCGGTGACCATCACTGCCATCCTCCTCCAGAACTTTTTCATCTGCTCAAACTGGAACTCTGTCCCAATTAAACACTAATTCCTCAATCCCCTTCCCTGGCCCCAGCCTCCACTCTTCCACTTTCTGTCTATACCAATTTGACTACTCTATGGAGTAGTGGAATTGTACAGTGTTTGCCCATTTGGTTCAGACTTATTTCACTTCGTATGATGTCCTCAAGTTTCAACCGTGTAGCATGGGTCAGAATTTCCCTCCTTTTTATGGTTGACAAATATTCCACTGTAGGTGGATACCACATTTTTTTGTATCCTTTTCTCTCTCTCTCTCTCTCTCTTTTAGTACTGAAGC
>NW_026002700.1:0-2243 GCF_001458135.2 Marmota marmota marmota | reverse complement strand
CAAATTGGTGCGGCCAATTTGGAAAGCAGTATGGAAATTCCTGGGAAAGCTGGGAATGGAACCACCATTTGACCCAGCTATCGCCCTTCTCAAACTATTCCCTGAGGACCTTAAAAGAGCGTACCCTAGGGATACTGACACATCAATGATTATAGCAGCACAATTCACAATAGCTAGACTGTGGAACCAACCTAGATGCCCTTCAATAGATGAATGGATAAAAAAAAATGTGGCATTTATACACAATGGAATATTACGCAGCACTAAAAAATGACACAATCATGGAATTTGCAGGGAAATGGATGGCATTAGAGCAGATTAAGTGAAGCTAGCCAATCCCTAAAAAAACAAATGCCAAATGTCTTCTTTGATATAAGGAGAGAAACTAAGAACAGAGCAGGGAGGAAGAGCATGAGGAAAAGATTAACATTAAACAGAGACGAAGTGGTGGGAGGGAAAGGGAGAGAGAAGGGAAATTGCATGGAAATGGAAGGAGACCCTCATTGTTACACAAAATTACATATAAGAGGTTGTGAGGGGAAAGGGGAAAAAAAACAAGGGAGAGAATTGAATAACAGCAGATGGGGTAGAGAGGGAAGATGGGAGGGGAGGGGAGGGGAGGGGGGATAGTAGAGGATAGGAAAGGCAGCAGAATACAACAGACACTAATATGGCATTATGTAAAAACGTGGATGTGTAACCGATGAGATTCTGCAATTTGTATTTGGAGTAAAAATGGGAGTTCATAACCCACTTGAATCAAATGTATGAAAGATGATATGTCATGAGCTTTGTAATGTTTTGAACAACCAATAAAAAAATTTAAAAAAAGAATACATTTTGACACATCATACATAAATGGAGTATGATTTCTCATTCTTCTGGTTGTACATGATGTAGAATCATACCAGTCATGTAGTCATATATGCACATAGGGTAATAATGTCAGATTCATTCTACTATCCTTCCTATCCCCATGCCCCTCCCCTCTTTTCACTCCCCTCTACCTAATCCAAAGTACCTCTATTCTTCTGTAGCATTTGTCCCCCGTTGTGAATCAGCATTCTCATATCAGAGAAAACATTCCACCTTTTGTTTTTGGGGATGTTCTCTATCATGCTAAGCAAAATAAGCCAAAATGTGTATATATACCACATTGTCTTTATTCATTCATCTTTTTTTTTTAAGAGAGAGAGAGAGAGAGAGAGAGAGAGAATTTTTTAATATTTATTTTAGTTATCGGCAGACACAACATCTTTGTTTGTATGTGGTGCTGAGGATCGAACCCGGGCCGCACGCATGCCAGGCAAGCGCGCTACCACTTGAGCCACATCCCCAGCCCTCATTCATCTGTTGAAGGACAAATAACCCAATCAATAAATGGACTAAAGAACTGAATAGACACTTCACAAAAAAGAAAAACAATCAATCAACAAATACATGAAAAAAAATGTTCAACATCTCTAGAAATTAGAGAAATGCAAATCAAAACGACTCTAAGATTTCATCTCACTCCAGTCAGAATGTCAATTATCAAGAATATAAGGAACAATAAATGTTGGTGAGAATGTGGGGGAAAAGATACACTCATATATTGCTGGTGGGACTGCAAATTGGTACAACAATTATGGAAAGTAGTATGGAGATTCTTAGAAAACTTGGAATGGAACCACCATTTAACCCATCTATCCCACTCCTTGGTTTATACCCAAAGGACTTAAAATCAGCATACAGTGATGCAGCCACATCAATGTTTATAGCAGTTCAACTCATAATAACCAAACTATAGAAACAACCTCGATTTCCTTCAACAGATGAATGGATAAAAAAATGGATTTCCCATTTATAAAGGTAATAAACATCAGAACAGGAACTTAGATTTTGATCATAATGGAATATTGAGTATTAAAATTATTTTCCTCCTATAAACAACTCTCAAACTTGACAAAATATGTGAAACATCCATTTTTATTTTTTATTTTTTTTTTACATTTTTTTTTTATTGTTGGCTGTTCAAAACATTACGTAATTCTTGATATATCATATTTCACACTTTGATTCAAGTGGGTTATGAGCTCCCATTTTTACCCCAAATACAGATTGCAGAATCACATCAGTTACACATCCATTGATTTACATATTGCCATACTAGTGTCTGTTGTATTCTGCTGCCTTTCCTATCCTCTACTATCCCCCCTCCCCTCCCCTCCCCTCGCCTCTTCTCTCTCTGCCCCCTCTACTGA
>NW_026002699.1:0-2243 GCF_001458135.2 Marmota marmota marmota | reverse complement strand
TATTCCTGTAAATTTAAGACTGTACTTTTTAATTCTCAGTTTTTCTTTATAACATGACAAGTATGGATACATAGAGGGCTCAAGAAAATTCTTTGAAGTCTTCAATAATTTTTTAGTGTAAAGGAGATCTTAAGCCAAAAAGTTAGATACCATTGAAAAAGACCTTTTGAATTTGCTTTTCCTTCTGTTTGAAATATTCTTTCCCTCAATTTTCACATGATTCTTTTATCATGCTCTTAATATTCAGATCACTATTCAAATGTCAACTTCTATGAGAAGTCTTTTCTGTTCAAGCTAGCTAAAGCAATCCTTCACATCTTCAACAAGATCTTTACCACATTGCCCTACTTTAATTTTTTTTTACTATTTTAAGGAGTTTAAGAGTTGTTTTTTCTAAATTTGCTCATATACTTATTTTGTAACTCCTCCATTGAAAGAAAACACCTTCATTTATATAAATTGTTTTGTACATCATTGAACTATATCACAATGGAACAGATTTTCAAATCAGACCTTTACAGATCAAAGACAACACCTAGAGTAAAGAAATCCACTGTCATGGAGAAATCAAACATGTGAGACTTTGATCATGGCTCCCTGGGTCCTTCATTTCCACATGTACACAATTTCTCTGACCCAGAGTACATGAGTTATTTTAAGGACAGTGCACATGTTACCTCTCACAGGGCCCATTAGACTTATGACATCACATTGTTTGTATTGTTAACAAGACATTTTCTAGGGATCTATGCCTGATAAACTTAGAGACCTGAAGGATTGTTTCTCATGAACAATCCTATCCAGGAACATCCCACTGAAATCATTCCTCCTAAGAATTATCTTAATAGCAAATTATCATCAGTCTATTTCTTAGGGATCCTTTTTATGAACATGCTTACAGGGAGATTAGATTAGGTCACTGGCTTTCTTTATTTCCCCTGAGGCGTTTCTTTAATTATCAGAAGAAAAAATGAGCAACTCAGCTACTTTAATACCAGTCTTTCAACCACAAAAGCCCCAGTTGTAGAATCATATCTAAAATATAATAAGTGTTCATCAATAAGTGGTGTAGGACTTACTGGAAATCATTATTTTCATGCATATTTAATTTTTTTCTGTGTAATTTCATACAATTTATAACTTTTTAGAAGAAAACTAGAGGTTATTTACACAACATTATGGTGAACAAACTTGGACAGCCATCTTTGTGCATTTACCTAATTCCTTCCTTAAGTTGAATTCTCAGAAATGATATTCTGAGTCTAAAGACATCTATATCTATATGTATACATATTATATTATATGGCATGTAACAAAACTGCCATCAGAAAAAATTATTTTAGTTTGTATCCCTGAGAATAGTATATAATACTTTCAGAGTACCTAAAATTTTCTACTAAATTACAGTGTCATTTGAAATAATACACTTTAAATGTTGCTAATCTTTGTATTTATTTATTACTAAAGATAAAACATGTGTTATATGTGTGTTAGTTATTTTGTGTTTTTAACAAGTCAACCATTAACGTCTTTTTATTTCTGTGAAGAAATAATCTGGTGCTTTAATATATGTACCCCTAGGTTCTATTCATATTTTATGTTTTATACATATACACATATACATAATATAGATATACACATATGTATATATATAATATACATATACACAAATATATATATATATATATATATATATATATATATATATATTTATTTCACTTGGATGAAATAAGAATTAAACATGTCATAATTATGACAGGATCAAAAACACTAATTTAGTGACTTTTTTATTGAATAAGAATTCAGTCACCTATATGAGAGCCAATTCTCTCTCATTACAACTTGGATCAAATTAAAAATTATGTCAATGAAAGAAAAAGAATTAGACATTCCAGCTTATTTATTGAATACTCATTCATTGCTTTATCTTTTTCCTACTTGTATGTTATGAATAAATTTAAATGCCTATTACTGAAACAGAACAGAATAATTTTGTAAACAGTAATTGATCTTTGTAATGATGTATATCAAAATTTTGCTAAAAATTGGTTTTGTTAGGTCATGAAATTTCTTAAAAATACAATCACTGGAAAGTGTCTCAGATTTGCTAAAAATAATGAAAGAGATCTAGCAAGCTGGAAATCTAAGCATAATTTTGACAGATATGGGAAATAAGTACTGCACCTGCCTATCTCACCTGGCTTTCAATGCTTGTGATGGCTTTCAGCCATTTTCAACCATAG
>NW_026002698.1:0-2243 GCF_001458135.2 Marmota marmota marmota | reverse complement strand
TAAGAGCAGAAATCAATGAAATTGAAACAAAAGAAACTACTGAAAAAATTGACAAAACTAAAAGTTGGTTCTTTGAAAAAATAAATAAGTTCGACAGACCCTTAGCCATGGTAATGAAGAGAAGAGAGAGAACTCAAATTACTAACATATGGAATGAAAAAGGCAATATCACAACAGATGTTACAGAAATACAGAAGAAAATTAGAAATTATTTTGAAACCCTATGTTCCAATAAAATAGAAGATAGTGAAGACATTGATAAATTTTTTAAGTCACATGATTTGCCCAGACTGAGTCAGGAGGATACACACAATTTGAACAGACCAATATCAATGGATGAAATAGAAGAAGCAATCAAAAGACTACCAACCAAGAAAAGCCCAGGACCGGATGGGTATAGAGTGGAGTTTTACAAAACCTTTAAAGAAGAATTAATACCAATACTTTTCAAATTATTTCAGGAAATAGAAAAAGAGGGAGCTCTTCCAAATTCATTCTATGAGGCCAACATCACCCTGATTCCAAAACCAGACAAAGACAATTCAAAGAAAGAAAACTACAGACCAATATCTCTAATAAACCTAGATGCAAAAATCCTCAATAAAATTCTGGTGAATTGGATACAAAAACACATCAAAAAAATTGTGTACCATGATCAAGTAGGATTCATTCCTTGGATGCAAGGATGGTTCAATATACGGAAATCAATAAATGTTATTCATCACATCAATAGACTTAAAGGTAAGAACCATATGATCATCTCAATAGGCACAGAAAAAGCATTTGACAAAGTACAGCATCCTTTTATGTTCAAAACACTAGAAAAACTGGGGATAACAGGAACTTACCTCAACATTGTAAAAGATATCTATGCTAAGCATCAGGCTAGTATCATTCTGAAGGGAGAAAAATTGAAGGCATTCCCCCTAAAATCTGGAACAAGACAGGGATGCCCTCTATCACCACTTCTATTCAATATAGCTCTCAAAATACTGGCCAGAGCAATTAGACATACAAAAGAAATTAAAGGCATAAAAATAGGAAAAGAAGAATTTAAATTATCACTATTTGCAGATGATATAATTCTATACCTAGAAAACCCAAAAGGGTCTACAAAGAAACTACTAGAACTAATAAATGAATTCAGCAAAGTGGCAGGATATAAAATCAACACGCATAAATCAAAGGCATTCCTGTATGTCAGTGACAAAACTTTGGAAATGGAAATGAGGAAAAACACTCCATGCACAATATCCTCAAAAAATAAAATAAAATAGTTGGGAATCAACCTAACAAAAGAGGTGAAAGATTTATACAATGAAAACTACAGAACCCTAAAGAGAGAAATAGAAGAAGATCTTAGAAGATGGAAAAATATACCCTATTCATGGATAGGCAGAACTAACATCATCAAAATGGCAATATTACCAAAAGTACTCTATAGGTTTAATGCAATGCCAATCAAAATCCCAATGGCATTTCTTGTAGAAATAGATAAAGCAATCATGAAATTCATATGGAAAAATAAAAGACCCAGAATAGCAAAAACAATGCTAAGCAGGAAGTGTGAATCAGGTGGTATAGCGAAACCAGATTTCAAACTATACAACAGAGCAATAGTTACAAAAATGGCATGGTACTGGTACCAAAACAGGTGGGTGGACCAATGGTACAGAATAGAGGACACAGAGAATAATCCACAAAGTTACAACTATCTTATATTTGATAAAGCGGCTAAAAGCATGCAATGGAGGAAAGATAGCATCTTCAACAAATGGTGCTTGGAAAACTGGAAATCCATATGAAACAAAATGAAACTGAATCCCTTTCTCTCACCATGCACAAAAGTTAACTCAAAATGGATCATGGAGCTTGATATCAAATCAGAGACTCTGCGTCTGATAGAAGAAAAAGTTGGCTCCGATCTACATACTGTGGAGTCGGGCTCCAAATTCCTTAATAGGACACCCATAGCACAAGAGTTAATAACAAGAATCAACAAATGGGACTTACTTAAACTAAAAAGTTTTTTCTCAACAAGAGAAACAATAAGAGAGGTAAATAGGGAGCCTACATCATGGGAACAAATTTTTACTCCTCACACTTCAGATAGAGCCCTAATATCCAGAGTATACATAGAACTCAAAAAATTAAACAATATGATAACAAATAACCCAATCAACAAATGGACCAAGGACCTGAACAGACACTTCTCAGAGGAGGACATACAATTAATCAACAAA
>NW_026002697.1:0-2243 GCF_001458135.2 Marmota marmota marmota | reverse complement strand
TTTTGGAAAATGAAATTATGGCATTTGCTGGATTTTTTGTTTTTATTTTATTTTTCTGAATATTTTCCATCCATGATTGGTTGACTATGGGGGTATAGAACCCATGGATATGGAGGGCACAGAACATGGCATTTCCTGGGTTCCTCCAATGAGGTCGAACTGGATGTGAGCACTCCAAAAGGAGGTTCCACCTAATATTCCTTCAGGTGGTGATGTGGTACAGGGTTTTGAATGGTTCTGGGATCAGTTCTTGGTGCATAAGTGGGGCGTGAGTGACAGTGGCCTTTGAAGATGCAATCAAGTCCATTTCCTGGCAACAGAATAAAGGTAGCATCTAGCACTCTGTAGGTAGCAGTCATCATACCCCAGAGCCCCTATTCCCAGAAATTTAGCCCTAAGCCTGATCTTCCAGCATAGCCAACATTTCTCTGAGCTGCCTGAGATCCTTTTAATGAATTGTTTTTTTATACTTAATTGCCCAGAGTATGCTTTTCTTGCTTACAAGTTAGAACTCTGACCTAAATACTTTTTATGAAAAAATAATGATACACTAATGCTAAAAATAGAGTGGAAGGAGTATTTCTTGTTTCCTCAGTAAAAAATTAACTTTGACCCACAATCTCTCAATCTGCCCTCAACATTTGCTTTATCCACATTTTTTTCTGATTTAAAAACACAGAAACAAACAAACAAAAAATCAAGAGCTCCTTCCTTTTGTGTACTAACTTCTTCCTTTTGTGTACTTCCTTTTGGCAACTGGAGATATGAGCTAAAGTTTAGCCCCTTATCCACCAACATTTCCAGGTTTTCATTCTCCTTCTTCCTTAATCAGATAACAAAGATGGCCCTATGAATGAACTGCCCTCAAAAGAGGCATAGTACAGAGAAGAGTTAGGCTCCTGACTTTTGAGTTCTCAAGAAGATTCTTGTAAATCTCACTCAGTAAGATACATGTAAATCTTCAAAACAGGATTTTTAATTTAAAGAGCCAGATGTTTGAGGGTACCATGAAATCTGTTTGGTTAATTAATTTTATAATGGGTTTTTAGAAATTCAAAAATCTTGCCTTCAAATATCAAAAACCAACCTGGCAGAAATTGTAGACTAGTTTATGTACAAACACAGAGGTAAGAAGAATGCAGGATATTTTAAAAATTAACTAAATAATTAATTTTAATTAGGTATATATGACATCAGAATGCATTTTGATTCATTGTACACAATTACAGCACAACTTTTCATGTCTCTGATTGTAAATGATGTAGCATCACACCATATGTGCAGTCATACATGTACCTAGGGTAATAATGTCCAGCTCATTCCACCATCTTTCCTGCCCCCGTGCCCCCTATCTACTCCTCCCTCCCCTTTGCCCCATCAAAGTTCCTCCATTTTCCCCATGCTCCCTCCCTCCATTATGGATCCACATCCACTTATCAGAGAGAACATTCGGCCTTTGTTTTTTTTGGGATATTCTCCAATTCCAACCATTTGCCTGCTAATGCCATAATTTTATTCTCTTTTAATGCTGAGTAATATTCCATTGTGTATATATACCAGTTTCTTTATCCATTCATCTGTTGAAGGGCATCTAGTTTGCTTCCACACTTTATCTATTGTGAATTGTGCTGCAATAAACATTGATGTGACTGGGTTACTAGAGTATGCAGGATATTTTAAGAACAGTTTGGATTCTTCCACTTCTAAAGGAGATGTAGCTGAGTAGACTAGTGGGTTGCAGATCCCTGGACAGGTGAGAGAGGAGAGGAGAGAGCTTTGCTCATCTGGATGCCCAAAGGTAGAGGGACTAGGCCAAACCACCCAACCAAGGACTAAAAGAACAGTTCAGATCAGCAGCAAGTGTTAGCAGAGAAGTGGCCAGATGACCAACCCTGGTCTTCCCCAGGTGCCATGATACTTGTTATGGGCCATTCAGCCCCCTGTCTGGATAACTGGGGCTATATGACTGCCGCAGTCTGGCTGGGCACAATCAGGAGCCACTTGTCAAAAGAAACGAACTTTATTTTTAGAACCACACATGCCAAACAAAACAGCATCTCAGGAAAAACCCTCAGAGCCTCAACTGCCACCACCGGCTTTCCACAAGCCTCTCTCTCCCACACAAGCTTCTCTCCACCTCCCACAATCCTCCTGCTCTTGAGGCCGATTGGCTGGGTCACGTGGGTGGAGCCAAAAAAGTCCCCCAATGAGCAGCTCCGTGGTCTGAAAGGGCAGGGAAACAA
>NW_026002696.1:0-2243 GCF_001458135.2 Marmota marmota marmota | reverse complement strand
TTAGCTATTGTGAAATGAGCTTCTATAAACATTGATGTGGCTGTGTCACTGTAGTATTCTGATTTTAAGTCCTTTTGGTGGGATGAGTGGGTCAAATGGTGGTTCCATTCCAAGTTTTCTGAGGAATCTCCATACTGCTTTCCAGAGTGGTTGCAACAATTTGCAGTACCTTTCCCCCCACATCCTCCCCAACATTTATTGTTACTTGATTGTTGATAATTGCCATCTGACTGGAGTGAGATAAAAATCTTAATGTAGTCTTAATTTGCATTTCTTTAAATGCTAGAGATGTTGAAAAATTTTTTCATATATTTGTTGACTGGTCATAATTCTTCTTCTGTGAAGTGTCTGTTCAAGTCCTTTGCCCATTTATTGATGGGTTATTTGTGGTTTTGGTGTTAAGTTTTTGAGTTCTTTATATATCCTGGAGATTAGTGTGTGTGTGTGTGTGTGTGTGTGTGTGTTATGTTGCGGTGACAAAGATTTTCTCTCATTCCATAGGCTCTCTCTTCACATTCTTATTTCCTTTGCTGTGAAAAAGTTTTTAGTTTGATACCATCCTATTTATTGATACTTGATTTTACTTCTTGCGCTTTAGGAATCTTGTTGAGGAAGTTGGTTCCTAACCTGAATGATGGAGATTTGGGCCTGCTTTTTCTTCTAGTAGGTTCAGGGTCTCAGGTCTAATGCCTAGGTCCTTGATCCACTTCAGGTTAAGTTTTGTGCAGGGTGAGAGATAGGGGTTTAATTTCATTTTGATATGCACGGACTTTCAGTTTTCCCAGCACCCATTTGTTGGAGAGGCTATCTTTTCTCCAATGTATGCTTATGGTGCCTTTGTCTAGTATGAGATAACTGTTTTTATGTGGGTTTGTCTCTGTGTCTTCTATTCTGTACCATTGGTCTTCATGTCTGTTTTGGTGCCAGTACCATGCCATTTTTGTTACTATGGCTCTGCAGTATAATGTAAAATCTGGTGTTGTGATGCCTCCTGCATCACTTTTCTCACTAAGGATTGCTTTGGCTATTCTGGGCTTCTTGTTTTTCCAAATAAATTTCATAACTGCTTTTTCCATTTCTATGAAGAACATCATTGGAATTTTAATGGGAATTACATTAAATCTGTTTAGTGCTTTTGAGAGCATGACCATTTTGATAATATTAATTTGCCTATCCATGAACATGGGGGATTTTGCATTTTCTAAGGTCTTCTTCAATTTCTTTCTGGAGTGTTCTGTAGTTTTTATTGTATAGGTCTTTCACCTCTACTGTTAGATTGATTCCTAAGTACTTCTTCTTTTTTTTTTTCTTTTTGAGGCTATTATGAATGGGATAGCTTTCCTAATTTATTTTTTAGCTAATTTATCATTGGTCTATAGGAACACAATTGATTTATGGGTGTTGATTTTATATCCTGCTAGTTTGTTGAATTTGTTTATGAGTTCTAAAAGTTTTTGGTACAGTTTTTTTTTTTCCTAAATAGAGAATCATGAGTCATGTCATTGGCAAATAGGGATAGTCTGAACTCTTCTTTTCCTATTCATGTCCCTTTAATTTTTCTTTAGCCTAGGATAGAATGATCTTATGTTGACATCATAAAGGCTATTTATGATAAGTCTGAAACCAACATCTTTGTGAATGGAGGAAAATTGAAAGTATTTCCTTTAAGATTTGGGACAAGGGTGACTGCTTTTACCACTCTAGTCCAATGTAGTTCTAGGAATTATAGTCAGAGCAATTAGGCAAGAGAAGGAAAAAAAGGATAAAAATAAGAGAGGAAGAAGTCAAATTATCAGATATGTTTATATGTTTGCAGATATGAACCCATACGTATAAGATCCATAAATATTTACCAGAAGACTGCTAGAATTAATAAATTCAACTAAGTAACAGGTTAAAAAATCAACATACAAAAGTCAATAATTTTCTTCTATATCAACAATGAATCTGCTGAGAAATCTTATCCAAAATAGCTAAAAAAAAAAAACCCAAACAAACAAACAAACAAAAAATAAACCAAAAAATCTCAAAACCCAATGACCTTAGGAATAAATCTAGCCAAGGAGGTGAAAGACCTCTACAATGCCATAATTCTTCTTTATGGCTGAGTAAAATTACATTGTGTATATATACCACATTTTCTTTACCCATTTGTTGAAGTACACCTAGGTTGGTTCCACCAACAATGGATGATTATATATTTTTCCCTCACATCCTTGCCAACATTTATTTTTTAAAAGAAA
>NW_026002695.1:0-2244 GCF_001458135.2 Marmota marmota marmota | reverse complement strand
AAATTTTTTTTTTTTTTTTTTTTTTTTTTTGCAGTGTTTATCATAAGTGCTTTAGAGCTCAGTCTTCAATCTCTTCTATATCTAACCTCACTTTTTAAGTTCCTATGCACACTCATACATTTTTTACATTATGCATGTAGCATAGTTCTCTGTTGGAGTATTTATATAAATTCATCAAGAAAAGCAACCACAAATCATGCCAAAATTTTCTTTTAAAATCTGCTTAAATGTGCTTAGATGTCATCTTTTAAGAAAATTTCAGTCTTTGGGAGGTGCCAGTGTATAACACTGTGTTTGGTCTGTAGCCATGACAGAGTTTTCAACTCTACCTGTAGAAGAGTTCAAAGGTCAGGGGTAGTCATCAGATGAGGAAATAAGACTTTCTGGTGACATGTTCTTCTTGTAAATGTAGGTCCATCAAACTCAGGAGTTTTCCTTCCTGGTTCAATGATAAGAAGTAGGTTGATGGGCTGGAGCTGGGGCTCAGCAGTAGAGCACTTGCCTGGCACATGTGAGGCGCTGAGTTCGACCCTCAGCACCACATAAAAATAAATTAATAAAATAAAGGTATTGACAACTACCACTAAAAATAATAATAATAAATATTGAAAAAAAAGAAGTAGGTTAAGAACACCTTAAGCTCTATAAGAGACATAAAAGTTTAGCTGATGGACTTTAGTATCTGCAAAAGTTGTATTATAACAATACAGGCTTTTGCTAAAAATAAGATTCAGGAACTAAAGCTAAGATTTACACCAGAAGCAGTGATTTGGTGATTTCATATCAACTAGATGATAGTGCAAAATCCAGAGAAAATATGAAGACTTCTCTTCATCATGAAAGTTATAGATCTTATTAGGGGAAAGTCCAATAAGAATTAACATGTGAAGGAGTTCAGAAGAGTGGACTTATTCTGAAGAAGCAAAGAAAAATTCAGAAAGATTAAAATCTATCTAGAGGAAAACAAAAATATCTAATTATAATAAAATGGAGGAGAAAAATCTCCAAATCTGTTGATTTCCAATTATTTGAATATTACTCTAATTATACATTGTATGCACATGCTTTTAAGTTATCTATAATTATTTTAAAATGCTAACATAATGATTATTGTTATTATTATTGATTCTTACTTTAGTTCATCAGGTGTATAGCCTTCGTTAAGTACCCTTTGCCAGGTAAGCAGTGGTGATTCATTAGGTGAATGAAGAACAGTGCTTATGCTCAGCAGACTTTTAAATGGATTAATTAAAATATTAATATTATAGACAAAAGTACTATTTGATAGGAAACATGAGGAGGATTCTTGGGCCAATTTATTAAAATTTGATATTAAAAAATGTGCTTTGAAAAGTCTACTTCTGTGTCCAGGCTAGAACCTGTTTAGACAGCTGGGGTCAGAGGCAGAGTGGTGTCATGTGACCCAGGCCGAAGGAAGATGGCCTGTGGATGTTAGTGGGCAGGCCTGACTCTGCTGTGATCTGGGAGAGGTTGACAGTGACTGGAGTAAAGGTAAAGATGCTGAAGAGCACAGAGGGTCAGAGCGTGAAAGCTACAACATTACCAGGTTTCTTAGGTTGGGGTTGTCAAGTGTTTGGTTACCTCTTAATTATTCCAATATTGATGGGGAACGAGGCCACTGCAGCACAGCTTATTAGGTTTCCTGCCACATTGTGCTCTCCCAAGGGTCAGAATTCAGTCTTCCATCACTCAACCTCTGCTTGTTTCAGCCATCACATTTACCTAACTTGGACCTGTATCTCTCCTTGGCCAATTTCCCATGGCTTGCTTTTGATTTTTGAAGGACTCCACTCACAATTACACCCATTTCTTCTTTTTAGCTGCTTTTTCTCTTTGTTTTTCCAAGAGATATTCCCCTTCACCATCCTCACTCTTCATTCCTTCTTTAACAATAACCCTTTACTCCCAGTTAAACTCATAAGTTAAACCAATTCCCATTTTCATCTCTCTCTCTCTCTTTTTTTTTAAATTTATTTTTTATTGGTTGTTCAAAACATTATAAAGCTATTGACATATCATATTTCATACATTAGATTCAAGTTGGTTATGAACTCCCAATTTTACCCCAAATACAGATTGCAGAATCACATCGGTTACACATCCACATTTTTACATAATGCCCTATTAGTAACTGTTGTATTCTGCTACCTTTCCTATCCTCTACTATCCCCCCTCCCTCCCCTCCCATCTTCTCTCTTATATCATTGCTTTAGCCGCCTAACT
>NW_026002694.1:0-8353 GCF_001458135.2 Marmota marmota marmota | reverse complement strand
GAAAAATAGGAAATCTGACTCCCTAAATAATAAGGTTGTGCTTTTTTTTTTTTTTTTTTTTTTTTTTGGGTACCAGAGATTGAACCCAGGGGTGCTTCACCACTTAGTCTCATTCCCAGCCCTTATTATTATTATTTTTATTATGACACAGGATCTCACTAAGTTGCTTAGGGCCTTGTTAAGTTGCTGAGGCTGGCCTCAAATTTGTAATTCTCCTGCCTCAGCCCCCAGAGTTGCTGGGATTACAGGTATGTGCCAGTATGCCTAGCAACATATTCAAACTGTATGAGTTCTTTGGAGGAGAAATACATAGTTCCCTAAAAAACGAAAGAAAAACATACCACACTTACGTTTAGGAGCTGCAGGACTTGAAATATATGCATTCATTTTGAAAGGGAATCTAATAGGATTTTTCACTTTCAATGAATATAAAAAACCTTTTACTTCTAAAGCTAGTACTTGTCTTTTATGTATGTATGTATACATATATGTCATCAATCAGTTTTTCATATAGGTTCAATGCATTAATCACAACTAAACTTACTACTATAGATGTTTCAATTATTATCACATCATGTTTGCTTTATTTACCCCATTCTTCTTTTTTCTTAGACTTATGTTCCAGCTCTCCTCATCTCATTAATTGATTCTCACAGTGTTTATTGAATGCCTTTTATATGCTAGACAATAGTGTTTATGGCTGCTATTTACCTTTGTTTTTTCCCCTCTCATCCTTCACATGTCTCCCTTGTTTCCTGTTCTGACACAATTATCCTGTGACTATTGATTCACTTCCATGAGATCTCTCCATTAGCACACACTGGAACTCTTCCAGATACAAGTAGCTAATCAATGTGATCAGAAATATAAGACCAGTCTTCCCTAGATTAAATACCTGCCATCTTGTAAATTACATTTGCAGAATTCCCAGGTACCTACTACATGCTCTAGAATTCCTCTGCCTATGCTTCTTAACTAGTTGCTAGCATCTCTAGGAATCTAATATTTAGCAAAGTGATTGATTCATAGGAAATAATCAATTTTGCGATGAGGATATGCATTAATTGTTGTTAATGATATCTCTAAGCCATAAAATTTATGGCAGTGCTGACCACAATGCAATCCAGCCATATTAATATATATTGTATGTTACATATATTCATATATTTCCTAGGTATTCCCAATAATGGCACAAGTTATAATGGCTAATTACCTGTAGTAGGGTTCCATATACTTTTGCAAGCATAACCAAAGCAAAATTTAGAAACCAACAGAATTTATTTAATAAAAATTTTCAGTGAGTCTCATTATAGTATGAACATATATTCTAAATTGATATTATGGGTTGATGAGGCTATATGTATCTTCACTCAGAATTTTCAATTCCATAGTAGGTGTATCTACCAAATACTGTAGAATACCATAATGAGAACAAACAAAATCATGACTGGAAATATGAACTTCACAAGCAATGGACAAACTTAATAAAGATTACTATGCTTCAGAAATAAAGCATAGCAATAAATGTTTCACTCTTTTGTATTAAGTCCAGATTTTGAAAACATTGTTTGTGTTGTGCTTGGGACAGAACTCAGGGCCTCACTTTTACTAGGCAAGTGCTCCACCACTAAGCTACATCATCAACTCCCTTAAATACAATTTTTGTTGTTGTGTTGCACTTATCACATATATGTGTATTGATTTTTGTTGTGTATCTCTCACAGCAGAATGTTTATTTTTTTCTTAACAAAAGGAACTTTTCCATACATGGTCAGACATCATACTGTAGTACAAATTTCCTACCATGGGTATAGTGTCACAAAATACAACTGCTATGAATCTCTATAAACAGCATTAGTACTACCAAGTTATCTGAACTGATATGTAATTAATACTTAGGAATAACAGATAATAAAGAAGAAGTCAATAGTATTTTCATAGATGAAGCCAGAATTCTCAAAAATCTCTGAATCCCAATCAGAAGTAATTGTTTTATTTAACCTATGTAGCAAATAATGGACACAAGAAAACTGTTCCTCTTCCCTGTTAGAGGGCATCTCTTATTTGTTCTTCCTATTGCCTTATCATTCCCAGTGTGCTATCCCTTTACTTGATGGATATCCACTCCCACATTTCTTATAAGCTATTCTTACCTGGTTAGTTCAGTGTTTAACATTCTTTCCTCCCATTTATCTTCCTGATTCATTCTCTTTGAGACCTTGATGTGCTTTCCCTTTAGTGGGGAACTAGCCATCTCAGAAAAAGCAAAAAATAACAATGTCCTATCCAAAGTCAGACTATGTTTTGCCATGCCTCCATGTCTGTCTGCCTTGTAAATTTATCTATCAAATTTATGCTTAGATATTGTAGAGAAAGAAAAATATTTTTTCTGCAGCCTTAATGAGTTTTTACTTGGCATGGACCCCTGTAACAAAAGACAGATTAAGAGAAAAACAAATAGAAAATTAACACACACATACACATATCTTCATGATTAACTTTTGTTCTCTCTGGTAGATAGAGGGTATGGGATACCTTTTGTCTACAAATCTGTGTCCTGCTTTTAGGCACATAGTGGGAGGAGGGAGACCTTTCCTGCCTTCTGTCCTTCTTAATTGTCTTCAGTTCCACAATCCATCACATTTTGGGGTGACATATTCTTATCTCCCATAACACTGTATCTTCTGAAGCCAAACCTATTTTACCCAAAACAGTTTATTACCTCATTTTCTCTAGCAGTTCTGTAATTTGTACTGTTCAATTATTGTGAATTTCCTGCTGTGATACACTTATTTCTGGGTTTATCTGTTCTGCCTCACAGATCACCTTGAGGAGAAGGACTGTTTCTTAACCTTGATTGTGACTCATGTATATATGATCATATCTAGAATTTACAGAATCTTAACTTGGAAGAATTAGAATATTATACCTCATATTTTCCTTTGAAATTCCTAGAATGTCTGAAATTTGAGATACAAAATATTGCCACCCAATTATTTGAGTAATATTAAAAATTATAGGTAAGCAGAAGAAGTAGCAAAGCTTTTTGGACAGGGCTTATGTTTTCGACATTACTTCTGTCCTTTCAAGGAGGCTGCTAGGATAGTCCATTAGATAATCCATTGCAAAACATGAACTGGGTCTTAGTATATGTTTTGGATATCAACTACTTATACCTTTTAGATTTCTGAAAAAGCCAAAGGAAGATCCTATAGTTTCCCTTCCTTGTTTCTAACGTGTTTGCTACCCTGAGTCTTAGGCCAGAGGCCTGCCTCTGAGAATCCAACAAATCAGGTCTGACCACTTTTTCCAAAAACCAAACAGAAAAGGTAAAGGTGAAAATATGAAAGGAACTTTAATCAGTGTGGCTATTCTGAGAAGACAAGGGGATCCATGTCCTTCACCTTTTCTTCCAGAACCTGACAATAACCTTGAGATTTATAGAAAGAGCACTGAGGGCAAGGGTTTGGGGTTTGCCTATCTGGAGGCTTTCCATAGCTGCCAAAGAGTGTGATCTTTATCAGGTGTGGTCAGATCCATCATGATCTCAGGATTGGTGCAATGGGGACTTGTGGCATGAGAAAGTTGCTGTTGCCTGGTGGGTAGTTTGGATTCATCATAAATGTTTATTGATCATACCTGTTGTTCCTGGAATCCAAGGTGACTCAGAGCAAAGGAAACAGATGCAAAATGGTGTCAGATATGCCAAGCTTTTAATCCTGCTTTCAGCTACTCATTGAGCATGTGTAAGCAAAAGCAAAGAATCTACGTCCTTATTATAGTTCTACCTTGTCTTTTTTCAGTTTCTCAATTTTGAGGGAATTATGGCTTTATAGGTTTCTTGATCCCGTGTAAAGCTAGTTTTTAAACAATTAATGAAGCTGATAATTGAAAAAGGTTATATGTTTAAGCCTAAATATAGTATCATTATAAATTATAAAGCAGAATACAAAAGGGAGTCAAATTCTGAAGATATTGAATTAAATAAATCAAGTAAATGATTCTTTCTCCTTTGAATAGCTCTGTGAGTATGGACTACTAAAACACATGTTTGGGATCAGAAAGATAGTTTTTTTTTCTTGGTTTCTATCTCAATAGATGGTCTTTGTCTAAGCTATGTTTTCCATCTTCTGTGTGGAAGTGCCTGGCGGAAGGACCTTGGTGTCAGGTGATCATGTATGAGAACTCCTTAGCCATACTTGTAAGCTTTACTGCCTTTTGGCAATACTGGTACAAGTTCACATCTCAAGTTACTTTTTTTTTTAGAGAGAGAGAGAGAGAGAGAGAGAAATTTTTTAATATTTATTTTTCAGTTTTCGGCAGACACAACATCTTTATTTTATTTTTATGTGGTGCTGAGGATTAAACCCAGTGCCCCGTGCATGCCAAGCAAGCACGTTACCGCTTGAGCCACCTGCCCAGTTCCTCAAGTTACTTTTAAAAGGCTCACTGTCTTTCCCTTTTTAATTTTCCATGCATGACTATTCTTCATACTCATATTAATACGTTTGTCTCTGGTTATACTTCCTTGCTGGGTGTTCAAGACCAAATAGGTAACCCATATTTTCACCCCCAAATCAACCTTTTTCATTCTTAGTGTTAAGATCAGCTGAGGTTCCTCAGTCATTTCCCACTACCAATCATACCTTCTGGGACACTTCACGGTCTTCATGATGGTTAGGCTTCTCTTGGAAGTTTTGGGGAGATTCCCCTCTCCATTGAGCATTCTTTTTACAGAATATGTATTGATTGGCTTCTAATCTCTGGGATCTTCACAATCTTCCTGATTGGGAGGGTGGGTGACTCACCAGAATTTCAGGGACCTTTTAAAAGGTTCCCTGGGTCCTTTAAGACCTGGGTTCTGCTGACCTTGGAGAGAATGGGCCAAAATATTGAGTGTTTGCTTAGCCATTTTATTTTCCGATTTTGACCTCTAAGTCTCAGGTGTGGAACACAGAGAAGGCCAAGTTCCACTAGTCTTAAAGTGAGAGCAGAAGGTCCTAATTTTAACTTTTGGAATTTTATAGTTACCCCTTCCATTGAAATGAGGTCAGCATTAATATTGGAAGTCAATGTCATGTCCTATCTGCTCTACAGATGATAGTTGTCATCTCAAAATACAGATCAGTTTATTCTGATATAATTTGTACTTCTGTAGAATGCTAGTAGGCAGCAGTTACAAAGTTTTAGAAGGAAAACACAAAACAAAAATAACAGGAGTAAAAACATAGTTTGTTTGTATAATAGTTCTGAACTAAGAATTATAATTTTAAAATAACAACACTAATGTACCTTTGATATTTGTTTAGCCTGTACAAAAACCCATAAATAATTTGTCAACTCAATTACACATAAAATGTTTTACAAGTTCTATTTATTTTTAAAACCATTTTATAACCTTTCAAACTTTAAATGGACTTAATTTTAGTCTACTTTGGGGGACATCCTAAGATGGAGCAGGGCAAGAGGCAGAGCCTTACCCCAGGTGAGGCAGGCCTTTTGACAAATCTTAGCTAAAGTTTCTATATTTAATCTTTGCCGCTTTCTAAATGTTATTTTGTTTAGGAGTGTAAGTAAACAAAGTTCTCATTTATTGTTTTCTGAATCTTTTTGAAGATCAGTCAACATAGTAATATTGCATCTGAAACATGAATCAAACAGAAAGGCCAAGGAGAGCTCTTAATTTCTTTCCTTTGTAGAAAATGTTGCAAACATTTTCATGTTCTGTTGCCACCTTTTAAATCAATCAGGCTCTCCAACCCCAGTGTGAATAATAATATAATTATATATAAAACTTACTGATAACAGGTTAATTTTGCCTAATTATGAAATAATTATATAATATAAATAAATTCTCCTTTAATTTTGTTTTTAAACAATAAATTGAATGTTTTAAAAATAAAGCAGAACAAATGAAGTTGTTTACAGGTACAGTTCCTGAGTGATCCATCATTTTATTGATCAGAGTGGCTCAGTTTGAAATGCTAGTCATTTGGACACATCTAATTATCTTTGTTCAAAAGATGGAAGTCATAATTCAATTAGGAGAACACAAACATAAACTGGAAAAAAAAGGCTGTCTCTACAAACAATTTTAATTTGGAGAGCACCAGAAAATGTTTTTCTAAGGTCTGCATTTTAGACAACTTGTATAATTGGGGAACATAAAGCATTTAACATTACAAAGAAACCAGTGATAATTAGCATGACAGTTACACAAATTCTTACACACACACTTTTGTATATTTTTACATATACTTTGATATATATTATTTTATGTTAACTTTATTTTATACATTATATATATTAACTTACTCTTTAAGCAAAATTAAGAATTCATATCTAAGGAGGATAATTATAATATTGTGGCTTTGCCTTTAATAGGTCTACATAGGTTAACAGCACCAAGAAAATCAGATAATAACTTTAGACCTCTTGTAACTTTAGGAAACAATGCTAATAATCACAAATAGACTTATTATCTGATAGAAAAGTGTCATATGTACAGTACCAAAATGTTTCATATTATATGATGGAGAATATTTTCCAGTAACCTAGCATATATCAAACCTATACATCTTCAATTTTACATATTCTTATATAACATTTAGATGACTGTCACATAACTGCATATTTAGTAAACACATCCCTAGATACATAGGGTGTCAAATACATCATGACTTTTAAAATTAGATTTGTTTATGTTATTAGAGTTATATATCATTTTAAAGACATAACACAGACAGGTATTTAAAAATCCCTAATTCTTTTAAGACTTGGTTTCCCTAAGTAATGAAAACCTAAGGGACACAAGAAATTATCTTTACAAAATATAAAATCTTTGTTTTTTAAGCCAGTTTCCTGTAAATATTAAGAATAGGTCAGTGTTCTACAAAAATCTTATTGCTTGTAATTGACTGTGTTAATTATACTCAACTTAATCACACATACCAATTTCCTAAGATTTATCTTCAATAAACCTGAGACTTACTTAGACACTCTACAACTGATTTGTATCATTAGTTTTGTCTTCTCTTTTTCCCATCTTAAAAGATGAAAATCTTACTTTACCATACAAAATTCTTCCTTATCCAAGAACATTCCCCCAAAATATGTACTCATTATCTTCTTATATTTATTTATCTGACTTATTGATTCTTTTTTACTTTCTTTCCTTAGATTTATAATTTAAAATGATCATTATAAAATGTCTGAATTTAGGCAAATAACTCCTTTTCTAATGAGATAAAATATTTTGTTTTTTAATATTTTAAACCAAGACACACCTTAATTTTTTTTCTTGATGCCAAGGATTGAATCCAGGGGTGTTCAACCACTGAGTTACATCCCCAGCCCAGTTTTTTATTTTGAGATAGGATCTGGCTGAACCAGAGTTTGAACTTGAGATTCTCTTTCCTCAGCCTTCTAAGCTGCTGGGATTACAGGAATACACCACTGTACCTGGCTAATTTTTGTATTCTTTTGCACATAGAACTAACTTGCGAATTAGAATTTTTTTAAATCTTGGGGTTCTTGCTTTTTAGTGAGGACCCAGAGATAAAACAGTCTTGAGCTATTTTTTCCATATACCAATAAGTCATAAAATTATTTGTTAATAGTTCCAAATATGTAGATATAAACATATACAGAAATATATGAATATATGCACACACATGTGTGTGTATATATATACATATATACACACACATATGTATATGTATATATATATATATATATGTATATATATGAGAGAGAGAGAGACTTATAGAAATTAAGAAGCCAAGAGTACTTTATTTTATATTTAGCAATTGATATTTCAATATTTTTAATTACAAAAATTACAATGATTCAGACATTTTCTCTATCATAAACATTTGTAAATATTTATCCCTTCTAAATCTACCAAATTGACTCATTTTAACAGATGATTTTAGATTATCCATGAAAAGCAAGATGTAAGAAACATAGTTAAAATGGCTTTGGTTGTTGTTGTTGTTGTAGATATTTTCAAAGGAAAACCCTAAAAGCAATGAGTATGGTGTTTTAATCATCTTAACAGAGATGAGTACTGTCCTGATTGATTGATAACAGTTTTACTTAGCTTTTTCATTGCTGCAACCAAAAGACCTGATAAGAACAATTTTAAGGAGGAAAAGTTTATTTGGAGGCTTATAGATTCAAAGGTCTCATTCCGTAGATGGCTGACTCCATTTCAGGGCCCTGAAGTGAGGCAGGATACCAGGGCAGAAATGTAGAAAGGTGTGGCAGAGGAAAACAACTGGGGTCATGATTCTAGGAAGGAGGGAGAGAGAGAGAGAGAGAGAGAGAGAGAGAGAGAGAGAGAGAGAGAGAG
>NW_026002693.1:0-2244 GCF_001458135.2 Marmota marmota marmota | reverse complement strand
AACCCAGGAGGGCTGAGGAGGCCCGTGGTGGGCCCTAAGGGGAAGTCTCAGGGATTCCTGGCGGGGCGCTAGCCGCGACCTCGGGGGTCTCTACGGAAGCGAGGTCCCAGGGGCTGCTGCTTCTCCCACTCTAATGCAGAGTGCACGGGCGACTCCTGCAACTGCTACCTTGGCTCTTCAGGACAGAGCAGTGGACATGCCACTGCCTCGGGCTCTGTTGATTTGGCGATGCACAGAGGGAGGGACCGGGGAGGGGAGGGCGGAAGGGAGTTTCCGCCCCCACTCAGTGGAGCCTTCAACTGGCTGAGGCCAGAGTGCGGTGGAGTCCCACGGAGCTGAGCAAGCAGGACAGGACCAAGGCTGAGGAGCACGTGAGCCGCCCCAGTATGGGAGCCCTGGGCTGCTGGGCCTCCTGGTGCCGTCCAGGAAGGGCCCTGTGAACTGAATCCCACGGAGCTCAGGGGTCTCACAGCAGCCCAATTAACAGGAGCATTGAGAAGTGAGCCTTTCTGGGGGAGAGGTCTCCTGGGCGGAGAGGGCAGGGTGTGTGCTCCGGAGCCAGCCACCTGCAGATCGCACCCCACCCTAGCCTCTGAGCCGGGCCCACCTGGACAGTGGCTCAGCTTAGCAGCCCCTGCTTCCCAGGCTGTAGCTGGGGGGCCTGGAAGGTGGGGGAGGTGGGCACACTGTGCCACCAGAGGGAAAAGGCACAGGGACTCCTGGAACCTTGCCAGGGGGTGCCTCTTCAAGTGACAGGGCACCTGCACGTTCTGTTGACCTCTCGGGTCATGCAGAGTGACATATGGCACAGAGGAGCCAGGAGGGGCGTAAGTTCTGCTGGCTCCCTCTCTGCATCCCCATGCCTGCCTGGGTGAGGCTTCGTGAGCACAAGAGGGCTGTCCTTGAGACCACAGGATGTGTCACACACCCGGAAGCGCCCAGCCTGCAGGGTCCAGCAGGCCTCACCCGATGGCCTGGAGAATGGGACAGGGAACAGGGCACTCACAGCCCTGTCCTCCTCCCAGGCCATGGCGTCCCCCAGGATCGAGGCTGTCATCAGGGAGAGGCACAGGATGGGGGAGTGTCCCGTGTGGGAAGAGGAGACCGGGCAGGTGGTGTTTGTGGACATCAACGCCAGGACTGTGTGTCGGTGGAACCCACTGTCTGGGGAGGTGCAGGCCAATGGCCTGAGTAAGTGGACCTGGGGGCTGCAGAGGGTGGGCCTGAGGAAATGGGTCTGGGGGCTGCAGACAGTAGGCCACAGTAAGTGGGTCTGGGGGCTGGAGACTTTGGGCCAGAAGAAGTGGGCCTGGGGCCTGCAGACAGTGGGCCTGAGGAAGTGGGTCTGGGGCCAGCAGACAGTGGACCTGAGGAAGTGGGCCTCAGGGCTGCAGTGGGACAAGGAAGTGGGCCTGGGGGCTGCAGATGGTGGGCCATAGGAAGTGGGCCTCAGGGCTGCAGACGGTGGGTCAGAGGAAGTGGGCCTGGGGGCTGCAGAGGGTGGGCCACAGTAAGTGGGTCTGGGGGTGGAGACTCTGGGCCAGAGGAAGTGGGTCTGGGGGCTGCAGACAGTGGGACAAGGAAGTGGGCCTGGGGGCTGCAGACAGTGGGACAAGGAAGTGGGCCTGGGGGCTGCAGATAGTGGGACAAGGAAGTGGGCCTGGGGGCTGCAGATGTGGGACAAGGAAGTGGGCCTGGGGGCTGCAGAACGTGGGCCTGAGGAAGTGTGGGTCCTCTGGAGATCCAGGTGATCCTGGGAAGGGAGCTGTGAGACCATCCTATGTGCCCAGGGCCCCGTGTCCCTGGAGGTCCTGGGGCTCGTTTAGCTATGAAGATGTCCTGCCTGCTCGTGGCCCCGTGTCCCCTGAGGTCCTAAGGCTCGTTGGTACCTTTGCCACAGGTGTCCAGCATCACTTGTGGCCTGAGGGTTGCAGGGGCCCAGCCGGGGCACCTGCTTGCTCAGCACCTGCCCCCCTGCTCTGGAGCCCCTGGAGTGTGGGCTGTCACACCCTGGGCACAGGACGGACCGTGGGGTGGGAAGTCCTGGTGTTCAGCTGTAGTTGGAAGGACCAAAGCCGGGCTCGCTGTCATCCAGACTAAGTCCTGGAAACACTGACATCCTCCAGGCTGCTGTGTGGAGCCCACGCCTGGCTCTGACCCCGGGTTATGCCACTCATGCACCTGTCCTGCCACACACGCACCTGTCCTGACTCAGGAGCTAGGCTCATGTGTGTGCGTGGACCC
>NW_026002692.1:0-2244 GCF_001458135.2 Marmota marmota marmota | reverse complement strand
TTTTAATCCCCGAGAGGAGAGTCCAGAGATGCAGGTGCCAGGAGCCAGGGAGGGCGGAGAGGACAAACGGACAATGAAAAGAGAAGGAATCGCTGCTCCTCTGCGCCCGGCCGCCCGCCCTCCGCGTGGTCAGCACCAGGGAAATTTCAGGTCATGTGGCCGGCGGTCAGCAGGCCGGAACCAGGCCCTTCTGGAAGGGGCAGCGGCGCTTGGGCCGGGGTCCCTCCTCGTCCTCGTCCTCGTCCTCCTCTTCGTCCTCCTCCTCCGAGGACGACGAGCTGTCCAGTGTGAGGTCCACCACGTCGGTCCCGGGCTTGCCGTTCTCCACGCTGCCCACGGAGGCTGCCCCGCTGCTCGCGCTGCCCAGGGTGCCACCACTGCCGCCATTGACACTGGGGGTGGGCAGGAGCCCGCTGGCATCTGAGGTTCCTGTGGGCAACGGGGACGTGGGCACTCAGGAGGCTGCGACAGGCACAGCAGGGGACCCACGGCCATCACGCACAGGGCCAGCCGCACCCACAGCCACACAGGACTGGACGGGCGCAGGGCGCGGGACTCACCGAGCACCAGGATGGGGCCCTGGGGGCTGCAGCTCCGCTCCTTCTCAGTGCGGATCGGGCACCAGGAGCCGTCCACCAGGTACTCGATCTCATCGGCGTCCTCACACTCGCTCAGGATCTTGGAGAGGAGCCTGGGCGAGGGGGTGGGCTGATGCGGGGCTAGGTCTCACTCCCGGCCCCCTGCCCTCTACGGGGCTCGCCAACTCCCCACCCATCTCTGCAGAGCTGGTTCCGAGACTGTACCAACCGGACCCAAGGGCTCGAGGGTGGGGGACTGGAGGGCCTTCTGCACAGGCCTGGATGTGTGGCCCCGGGAGGACGGCAGGCAGCTGGCCTGGTAGCCACGGTGCAGACAGGAGGCCCGTCCCCAGTCACCCTGGAGGGTGGCCAGGGGGCCTGCGGCTTCATATCAGAGCACTACTCTGGGGCTGGGCACCACCAGGCAGTTGCCACTGGCCCTTCAACCCCCACCTCTACTGCACGACGCCCCATTTCACAGACGGGGAAGCAGCCGAGAGGTGACCGCAAGAGGACGAGCAGAGCGGAGGCCAGCGTAGGAACCCCGAGCCTCTTGTGGCCTGCTCTCCAGGCAGACAGGACACTGAGGCTCAGGAGGGTGCACATGGCTCCAGGCTCTTAGAAGCTCGGGGGACAACGGGGCCACCTCGCTCCCACACTGCAGTTCCTGTAGGGCATGCACTGCACACGGGGTCCCTCTGCATGGGGAACTTCCCGCTGTCCACAGAAGGGAAACAGAGGCGTGGCAAGGACAAGAGCCTGAGGTCACAAGACTGGGCAGCTGGCTCTGGTTCCAGTTCTGCCCCCAGCACCTACTGGCCACGAGGCATGTCTCCCTATCAGAGGGGGCACCGTGTCACGGGTAAGTCCACACAGGGCACGCTGGCCACCGTACCCCCAACCACAAGGGAGAAGCCTTGTCCCACTCAGGGCCACCCTTGCAAAGGCCAGTGGACCACTTCCATCCTGGCTGGCCCCCACTGCCACCCTCACCCGGCTCCCGAAGGCCTCTCCTGCTCTCCCGCAGCAGCAGCTGCCAGCAGAGGGCTCCTGAGGGCAGGTCCAGGGCAGACGGGCAAAACCACAGGAGATACTATGTGAACCCCTCCAGGAACCTCCCGGCTGCCCTGCGACACCAGGGCTGAGGTGGCCGGGACCAGGCCCTCCGGGAAGCACAGCACCTGCCCAGCCGGGGGCCACTGCTGCTCTGAGCTGAACCACCGGCTCCGGGCCTGGGGGAGGCGGGTGCCGGGCTGCACAGCTGCCAGCTGGGAACAGAGCGGCCATTCAGGTCCAGCCCACGTGCCTGGTCCCAGGGGCCTCCTCACTCCACTTGGAGGCCAGTAGCAGCTCGGCCCTTCCAAGAAGGGCTCAGGCTCAGAACTAGTGAGACCTGGATTCAAGTCACTCTAGGCCAACCTCCTACAAGTTAGTGGTAGGGTCTGGGTGGGGGCAGTCCCCCGAGGCTCAGTGTCCTCATCCGTTCAGTGGAGGGGCATCCTGGGGTGAGGCTCAGGGGTGGACGCCTGCCAAGCACGTGAGGCCCTGGGCTCCCCCAGCACCGCAGAGCAACAGGCAGCACGAGAGTCAGAGGCAGGGCAGGTGCTTCAAAAGGGAGTCCACCCCATGACCGCTGCCGGCCACAGTGTCTCTGGCGACGGGGAGG
>NW_026002691.1:0-2244 GCF_001458135.2 Marmota marmota marmota | reverse complement strand
GTTAATGGAGGGAGACCCTCATTGTTATAAAAAATTACATATAAAAGGTTGTGAGGGGAATGGGAAAATAAACAAGGAGAGAAATGAATTACAGTGGATGGGGTAGTGAGAGAAGATGGGAGGGGAGGGAGGGGGATAGTAGAGGATAGGAAAGGTAGCAGAATACAACAGTTACTAATAGGGCATTATGTAAAAATGTGGATGTGTAACCAATGTGATTCTGCAATCTGTATTTGGGGTAAAATTGGGAGTTCATAACCAACTTGAATCTAATGTATGAAATATGATATGTCAATAGCTTTATAGTGTTTTGAACAACCAATAAAAAAATGAATTAAAAAAAATACACATAAAGAACTAACTAAATGATACCACAAGAGACTCATGGCTATGAGTAAAAAGAAAGGTAACCAAAAGAGAGCTAAGGTAGTTATATAAGACAAGATATTCTAATTCAAAAACTATCATGAGAGACAAAGAATATCATTATAGATGACAAGGAGATTATTTCAATAAAGTGTATACAATTGTTGTAAATAAATGTGTATCCCAAACTAGAGAACTAAATATATAAAGCAAATATTTACAGAACCAAATGAAGCAATTATAACACTGCAATAATCATAGAGGACTACAACACCTGATTCTCAACAATGTATAGGTCATCTAAAGAGAAAAATAATAAGGAAACAAAAACTTAAACATCATTACTAACCAAATGGATATGACAGAACCAACAAAAGCAAAATACACATTCTTCTCCAGTATTCGTGGAACATTCTCTAGGATATATCATATGTTAGTCCACAAAACAAGTTCTTACAAAGTCAAGATTTGTTCAAATTCATACCAACTATCTTTTTAGGCCATAACATATGAAAATATAAATCAATCACAAGAAGGATATTCACAAATATGTAGGAATTAAATTATACATTCCTAACAAAAAATAAATCTAAAAAGAAAGAGAAATTTAAAAATTTTTTGAAACTAATGAAAAATGTAAACACAACATATTTAAGAAATGCAGCAAAAGTAGTTCTGATAGGGAAGTTTATACAGATAAATGCCTATATTAAGAAATATGAAAGACCTCAAACAATCTAACTTTATAATTCAACTAATGAGAAAAACAAAGAATCAATTATGCATAAAGTCAGTAGAAGGAAGAAAATAATGAAAATCCGAACAGAAATAAATAAAATATTAGAAAAACAAAATAGAAAAGATCTATTAAATTGAATCAATTTTTAAAATACAAACAGAAATTGGCAAACTTTTAGCTAGAGTAACAGAACAAAGAGACAAAATTACTTCTGAAAAGGAAACATTCCAATGATACCACAGAAAGTTTAAAAATATAAAAAATATAAGAAAATTCTATGAAAAGTTTTATGGGCAAATTGAATAGCCTAAAGTAAATAGAAAATTTCCTAGAAGTATACAACCTATAAAGACTGCATCATGAAAAAACTGAAAATATGAACAGACTAGAAATGAAGAGATTGAATAAGTATTCAAAACCCTCTCAACAAAGAAAAATCCAGGACTAGTCAGCTAGACTTCAATATTGAAGTCTACCAAATATTTAAAGAAAAATTAATTACAAGCCCACTCTTTCAAAAAAATTGAAGAGGGGAAACACTTTTAAACTTAATGAGGCCAGTATTACCCTGATCCCAAGGATATAAAGAAAAAAATGTACATTATTCTCACCAATGAACATAGATACAAAAGTCCTCAATAAAGCACTTTCAAAGCAAATTCAACAGTGCAATAAAAGAATCATACACTATAATCAAGTGTGATTCACTCCTAGGGTGCAAGGATATTACATCATAAACAAATCAATAAATGTGATACAGCTCATTAGCAAAATGAAGTATAAAAATGATATGATCATTTCAATAGATACAGAAAAATCATTTGGCAAAACTCAAAAGCATTTTATGATTAAAAACTCAAAAAAAATCAGGGTAAAAGAATATAGCTCCACACAATAAAAGCCACTTAAGAGGATCTCCCAGCAAACATTGATGATGAAAAGAAAAAAGCTTTTCCTCTAAGATTAGAAACAAGACAGGGATGCTTATTCTGGCCACTTCTATATAGTACAATACTGGAATTCTTAGCCAAAGCAATTATGCAAGAAAAATATATAAAAGTCATCCAAATTAGAAAGAAAGTTCAATTTTCCCGATTTGGTGATGATATGAAAAAAAAAAAAAATATATATATATATAT
>NW_026002690.1:0-2244 GCF_001458135.2 Marmota marmota marmota | reverse complement strand
CTTTTTTTTTTTTTTTTTTTTTTGGCTCTTAGACAAATGCTTAAGGGCAGTCACCAATCTTGAGAGCAAGCCCAGTGCCGTGAGCTCTTTGAGTTTTAACTCTGTGATCCCCGTTGACTTGAAATAGTTTTTATAATTGTGACACACTTTGAAAAACAGTCCTTGGAATTTAAACAAACGATATTTAAATTATGAAGCTAGACACATAAAGCATCCCTATTTCTCTAAAAATAGAGAGCTTAAAAATATAATTTAGACTTAGATATCTGAATGTTTTGTTTACGTATACCCAAGAAGAATACTTAAACTAAGCAGATAATCTGATCATGATCTGAGGCGACCTTCGGATTGCCTTTGTAGACTTACTCCAAGGTGAAGACAGGGCTGGAGCATCTCACCATGGTGCAATAAATCATATTGTTGTTCCCATGCTTTGAAAAGCCCTCGATCTTTAGTCTTCTGGTCTGGCCTTTGCACAAAACGGCTGTGTAGCTCTTTCCAGAAATACTTTTTATTTTTTTCCGCCCCCTGCGGAACATGTTTGTTTTTTTTTTCATTTTGCTCACCAAACCACATTTATTAAATTCATTTTAAAATTTGTTATTAACTAAAGGCATTGAAATCCACCAACTGAAAACTTCTACCAGTAGGAGAAAACTGGTATTAACTGGACAGAATGGTTATGATCCAGTCAGAAGTAAAGAAATGATGCTTTGTGAACTTTGTGGTCTGACTATGGAGGAATGCAGGGATTCCTTTTGGCTTTAGGAAATAGGAAGAGTGCTTGGTTGACCCTGATTACTGCTTTTTAATAATACTGAATTAGACATTGTTACATTCCAGTGTATGCAATATGATGGTTATTTTTAAACCCAGAGAACAGAAATATGCTCTTCTTTTTTTTCTCCCTGGTCCATTTTGTGAGATTGGAGTGGGCACTTTACAGAAGAGGTGTTTTTAAAAAGTTTATGCAAAATGATTTCGTGTACATCAAATCTTACATCAGATGAAGTGCAGGCTCTGGTAAGGGGACTCCCGGATGCAGTTCAGGAGGCCCCGGAGCTGCCTGAGATTGTGTGTCAGGGTGGCGTGTCAGTGCACACGTGCATTTTTCTGAACACAGTCCCTCTTTGTGTCACATTCCTAAAGGTTAAAAATGACACAGTATTTTGACATCTTACTTTATTTTAAATCTTGGTCCTGCTGTTTAATAGCAATGTGTCATTCATTCATTCATTCCACAGAGGCTTGTTGAATATCTGTTTTGGATTTATTCTTGATTCCTTTTATTGCCTCACACCCTACAACAAGCATGTCAGTGACTCCTTTCAGTTTTATCTCAAAATCACATCCAGACTGACCAATTTTCCAGCAATCCTGCTACTCCCCCCTTGGTTCAGACCATCATCATTGTTGACCTGGCCTTACAGGACACCTGGGCTTTCACTGTCACCCCCTCCCACTTCATAGATGGTCCTCCACTCAGCAGCCAGAGGCATCCCCTTAGGCCATAAATCATACTGTGGTCTCTACTCAAAACCCTCCCGTGGCTCCTCCTCTCCCTCTGGGCAGAAGCCAACTCTTTGATGTCCTCTGCTCCTGCTGGCCCTCCACTCAGCTCCAGCCACTGGCCCCTCACACCAGCACTCTCCTGCCCTAGGGCCATTGCATTTAACTTCTGCTTGGGAATTTCTTTATGGAAATCTCCATGGATCATTCTCACATCTTCCATGTCTCTGTTTAAATATCCACTCTTGGTGGGGAGGTCTCCTAATTTATATTGTCCTCCTGTCCCTGCCTTCCCCATCCATCCTCCTGTGCCGCAGTCTGGCTGGGCACAAAATCACGAGCCACTCAAGCAGGAACAAAGTTTATTTTTTGAAACTGCCGCCAATGTCCGGTACCGCCCGGGAAGATTTTTTCCACCCACGCGGCGTCCTCCCGGACCGCAGAGAGAGCTCCTCCCCTGGAACTCCCTCCTACTGTACTTCCCCAACCAATGGGAACTCTCCAGGAGTCCCATAGCTGGCCTAGGTGAACAGCAGGAGTCCAATATCCATATGAATGCAAATCTTAACATAATCATATCATCTCAATGGCTAGCTGGCGTCACCTTTCGACCAAAAATGCCATGCATCATATACTTGGCTCTTAGCATCTCCCCCCTTCTGTTTAAGTAACAAGCAATCTGGCTAGGGACCGTGCCTGTTAGGTTTGTCCAATTCAACATATGGTTCTTACCCG
>NW_026002689.1:0-2244 GCF_001458135.2 Marmota marmota marmota | reverse complement strand
CTGGAAGTTTGCTGGCAGCTGGAAGTTTGCTGGGGCCCCTTCGGTGGGAATGTGGGGAGCCCACTCACTCAGCAATTTACCTGGCCCCTGGCTTTGGGGTGATAAGCAGGGGCACCCACCCAGGGCCCAAAGCTGGGCTCCCTCCCCCTCCCGGAGATGGGGCTTGGCAGGAACAGGCCAGCCTGTAGCCACAGAAGAGAGGGACCAGCAGAGCTCAGGGCTGGGCCTGGTCTGAGGCCCCCAGACAGCCAGTGGGTGTCAGATCTTAGAAGGAAGTGGCTGGGGAAGGGGCTCACTAGCCGAATGTTGGGGACTGATCTCCATCACTCTGTCCAGGAGGAGCTGGGCTTCTTCCAGCCATGAGAAGAGGCCCGGGAAGAACGGAAGCCCCTCCCACCACCACCACCAGCTCCAGAGACTCAACTTTCCCCTCCTCTTTTCTAAAACTGTTTTTCAGTGCTGGGGATTGAGCCCAGGACCTTGGGCATGCTAGACAAGTGCTCCACCTCTGAGCTACATCCCCAGTCTTTTTCTCTAAAACTTTTTATTTTGAGTTATAGACTCACAGAAAGTTGCAAAAATAGATCATAGAATCTCCTGTACCCTTTGCTCAGCTTCCGCAATGGTGTATCTTACTTAATTATCCAACTCCTTTTTCTCTCTGAATTGAAAAGAAAAAAACCAGCAGGGTTATATTCATGGCATATTTAATCGTAAGAGTACTAATCTGGAAACTACCCAAATGTCCATCATCAGGTGACTAGATAGGCAAGTTATGTGGTCATCCAATGGAATAGTACACACCAATGAAAAATAACTGACAGACACATGTACCAACACAGAGCTATCTCATGATATTATGTTGTGTCAAGGAAACCAGACACAGCCAGGAATCCCCTATCAAAGAATTCCAGAAAGACTAAGCTCTGGTGATAAAAGTGGCAATAGTGCTTGGCCCTAGTTGGGGGTTAGTATTGACAAGGGAGGGGCACCAGGGAATGTTCTAGAAGGCTACAGATGTTGCATGCCTTGCTCTGGATGGTTGCTACACAGGCATACAAAAAATTTCATCAAGCCGTGTGTACCTAAGTTCAATTTTAAAATACAAATTAAAAACCCTGGGCTGGGGCTGTAGCTCAGTGGTAGAGCACCTACCTTGCACGTCTGGGTTCCATCCTCAGCACCACATGAAAATACATAAATAAAGACATTGTGTCCACCCACGACAAAAAAAAAATTAAAAAAAAAAACCCAATCAAATAAAACCAACCAACAAAGCCAAAGCTTCACAAAGACAGACATAAAAACATTCTTGCCCGGACCCTTGATAGCGCCCTGATATATTTGCAGTCGGTCTTTATTTTAAAGAACTAGTACCTTTCAGGTGAGAGGACTTCACCTTGACGACTACCCCAGGCCACCCCTCCCTGTGCGGCCAGAGTCACCCCTGCCAGGAGGCTGCGGAGGCCCTGGGTTTCCTTCTGGTTTTGAACCTCTACATACAAAAGACTGCGGAGCCAGTTTGTTGTTTACTTACATGGCCTCCACCATGGAGCCCAGGGCCTCCCTGCTAGGCAAGCCGGTTTATTTAGCCATTCTGTTGGTGGACATTTTCCTGTCTGTCTGTCTGTCTGTCTGTCTCTGTCTCTCGACGGGGGTGGAGACGGGTATTGGGGATTGAACCCAGGGACACTCGACCACTGAGCCCCATCCCCAGCCCTACTTTGCATTTTATTTAGAGACAGGGTCTCACCGAGTTGCTGAGCGCCTCGCTCTTGCTGAGGCTGGCCTTGAACTCGCCATCCTCCTGCCTCGCCTCCTGAGCTGCTGGGGTTGCAGGCGGGCGCCACCTGCTCATTTTCCTCCTCTTTTCGTTTGCAACTTAACTCGCTCTCGTGCACACCTTGGCTGCCCTCGTGGGAGTCCCCGGGGTCCCCCACGTTGGGCTGGGACCCGGGTGGCGCCCCCGGCCCCGCCCCTGCCGCGGGCGGACGGGTCACGGTCTCTCTGTCGCCCCCAGGTGGTCAAGGTGGTGGGCAGCAACATCTCCCACAAGCTCCGGCTGTCGCGGGTCAAGCCCACGGACGAGGGCACCTATGAGTGCCGCGTGATCGACTTCAGCGACGGCAAGGCCCGGCACCACAAGGTCAAGGCCTACCTGCGGGTGCAGCCGGGCGAGAACTCGGTCCTGCACCTGCCCGAAGCGCCTCCGGCTGCGCCCGCCCCGCCGCCGCCCAAGCCGGG
>NW_026002688.1:0-2244 GCF_001458135.2 Marmota marmota marmota | reverse complement strand
AATCCTCAGCACCACATACAAACAAAGATGTTGTATCTGCCGAAAACTAAAAAATAAATATTAAAAATTCTCTCTCTCTCTCTTTCTCTTTAAAAAAATAAAACTGTGTCCTTGCCAATCTTTTTAAAAAATATATTCTTTAACATGTTAATTTTATCTGTTTATCCATGTATAGGTTAGATAGTCTTCATAGCTCATTTGGAGTATATGAAGCAGCTGTAAAAATTTGATCTCATACTAAATATTATTTTACTTTTATTATCTCTGTAAAATATAAAAATAAATTATAACCTAGTCCATGACTGAATTAATACAACTTCTAAATTAGTATACTTTGAATTAGCGAGTGTTTAGTCATCTTAGGTACCTATTTCTCAAAGCAGAATAATTTCTTATTGGCTTTTAGATGTAATGTGTTTTTTTTAACATTTCTTTTTTTTTAAATATTTAATTTTTTTAGGTGTAGATGGACACAACACAATGCCTTTATTTTTTTATGTGGTGCTGAGGATCAAACCTGGATCCCGCCCATGCTAGGCAAGCTCTCGACCACTGAGCCACAATCCCACCCCCTGTAATGTGGTTTTTTAAAAATATTTTTTTAGTTGTGGATGAACCTTTATTTATTTATTTATTTTATTTATTTATATGTGATGCTGAGAATCAAACCCAGTGCCTTATACATGTGAGGCAAGCGCTCCACCACTGAGCCACAGTGTAATAATGTTTTTGAGAGGGAAGCATGTTCCTAATTAGATTGCATATTGACTGATATTAGAATAAATTTATACTTCTGCTATAATTTTTTTGTGGGGGGATTGCATGGGGGGTCCTGAGGATTGATCCCAGGATTACTTTACCACCAAGCTACATCTGCAGCCCTTTTTATTTTGAGAAATGATCTAAGTTGCTGCAGCTGGCCTTGAACTTGTGATCCTTCTACCTTAGCCTCCTCAGTTACTGGGATTAGAGGTGTGTGCCACCATGCTAGAAGTACCTCTGCTATAATGTAGCTGAAGGGGAAATGAGTAACATGATATATAAGTGACCTACAAGTATATGATGGCAAAGAGAAAAGATTTGCAGACAATGATTTTGAAACTACCTGCAGAGCTCTATGCATGTTGCTGGGTAGCAAGTTGTGTATCTCCCCCCACCTATATCACCGCTGTTTTTCTCTTGAGCCAAAAGGTCTCTTCCTCCCGTATGGTGCCACCTGTCTTGAATTTCATATTGGACTCCTATGTAAGAATTTATTTGGAGAAAGAGTTCTTCAGCTAAATGAATTTTAAAAAACACAGAGCATAATCTTTCTCCAATTCCACCCACTTCAAGGTTGAAGATCAAGAATACCTAACTCCTGCGATGACTGAGTATCCCACAGATTTTTCTCAGAAGTGTACACATTTAAATTTTGGATTTCTGAAGGAAATAAAAGACAAAATTTTTGTTGTGTGTTTATTATTCTTTGCTTTGGTAGCTTACCTTTTAATTTTTATCCAACTCTGGTCCACATGATTTCCTTAAGCAAAAATTAAGATGTCCATATGCGATCTGTGTCTGGACTCCCAAATTGCACTATATATGTTGTAGAGCCTGGATTTTTAGGTATTTTTAGATAATGGTTTTCAGAAAGTTTAATAATTTATTTTTTTACAGAAAAAAATCTTTATTTTTTTATAATTTTTATTGTTGGTTGTAAGTTTAATAATTTAAATGATTTTACTAAAATGAGTGCATTAAAAATTAGAGACCTTAGAGGTCTCAGTCTTTGTTTTGGGACCTAACTAACTTCAAATTCAACTTTACTTGGACATGTTTTGATTAATTGTTCTGGTTAAATTCTATCTGCAAGAGGGAAACATCTTGAAACAGAAATGATCTGAAATCTTCATAATACAATCTTTGGGTTAGGAAAAGAGACTTATGCAAGGGAAAAGGCTGGGCATGGTGGCACATGCCTGTAATCCCAGCAGTTTGGGAGGCTGAGGCAGGAGGATTGCAGATGTGAAGCTAGCCTCAGCAATTTGGCGAGGCTGTAAGCAACCTAGTGAAACCCTGTCTCAAAAAATTAAAAGGGCTGGGGCTGAGGCTCAGTAGTTGAGTGCCCTTGGGTTCAATCCATGATACCAAAAATAAAGAAAGAAAGAAACAGACAGGGTGGGGGCAGAAAGAAAGAAAGAGACGGAAAGAAAAGAAAGAAAGAAAGGAAGGAAGGAAGGAAAAGGAAAGGGAGGAAGGGAG
>NW_026002687.1:0-2244 GCF_001458135.2 Marmota marmota marmota | reverse complement strand
GCTGTTTATCTTATAATTTCTTTATGGAACACTTTTTATTTTATTTGTGTATTTTTGCTTTCATTTGTGCTATATGGTTGTACATAAAGATCCATTTTTTAACATAATTATGCATGCATGGAATTTAATTTACTCCACTACAGTCCCTGGTTCACCTTCTTTCTTCCTCCTCCTCCCTCCCTTTAATCCCCTTCTTCTATTCTACCTATCTACTTTTGAGAAACCTGCCTCTACCTCAGAGCAAAGCCTGTCCAAGGAAGGGGCATGACCTTTGTCCTTGGAAAAACCCACAGAGCACTCCTAGGCACATACCCACCCTGCTGAGTTGTTAATCTACAAATAACAGGAGAGATCTGTGGAGCCAGGTATCCCTGACTCAGTCAGGCTAGGTGAGGACCCATAGCAACCCCCTAGCAGCCACCAATCAGCATGAGACAGGGAAAATACCTGGTATTCCAGATGACCCTCCCAGTAGTTTATGGTGGTTGATAACATGTTGGGAAACCATGTAGTTCAGCACATACCCTCCTCGTGACTTAAACCAATCAGTTCAAACAAATCCCCCTCTTGTACTAACCAATCACCCTTACCCAACTTGCTCCCACCAGTGAATGTGCTAATCATGTTTTAGGGTTGTTTTATGATTTTCCCGCAGTGTGTGATTATTTGCTAAGAGATGCTATGATGTATGTGAAGTCCCTACCTTCCCCAAAGGGGGTATAAAACTGCTGCAAACCCTAGGCTCGGGGCCTCTCAGCGTCACCAGTTGCTGTGTGCACACAGTGGACCAAGCTAGCTTGCAATAAACACCTCTTTGCTGCTTACATCGATCTTGGTCTCTGGTGGTATTTTGGGGGTCCCGAATTCGAGCAAAAATTCCTGATCTTAGATGCACAAATTTCAGTCTCTCCATTTACTGTGGTTTTAGCTGTGGGCTTTGTATACCTGTCTTTTATTCCTACTTTATGTACATTTTTATCTTGTTTGGTTTTGTTAAATGTTTTTCTGCATCAATTTTAATGATCATGGTTTTTGTATAATTTGATGTATTTCATTGATTGATGTAGGTTGAACCATCCTTGCATCCCATTATAAATCTCACTGCTCAGGAGTATGGATTTTTTTCAATGTGCTGTCCAGTTCAATTTGCTATGTTTTTGTTTTGTTTTGTTTTGTTTTGAGGATTTTTGTATTACTAGTCACTTGGGCATATTGCTATTTAGTTTTCTTATTATATCCTTGATTGTGGTTTCAGGGCAATGATTGACCTCTCAGCATGAGGTTGGGAGTGCTACCTTCTCTTCAGTTCTTTAAAAGAGTTTAAGAAAGATTGCTGTATACTCTTCAAATATTTTCTAGATTATCTAGTAAGTCATCAATCTATTCTAATTTTTCTTTTTTTCAATATTTTTTTGAAATTTTTAATATTTTTTAGTTTTCGGCGGACACAACATCTTTGTTTGTATGTGGTGCTGTGGATCGAACCTGGGCCGCACGCATGCCAGGCGAGCGCGCTACCGCTTGAGCCACATCCCCAGCCCTATTCTAATTTTTCAAAGGGAAGATTTGCTAATCAAAATCAGCCTTCTAAAAAAATTGAACTCTCAATGTTTTATTTTCACATTATTTGAAAAAAAAGGTAACAGTAAAGTAAGCAGAATTCACTCACAGAAGGATTGGAAGTGCTGCCTATTCATGCCATGAGCAGAGTGCTGTCTCTAGCAGCACAATTAGCCCAACATCTTCAGTTCTTTCTCTTCTTTATTGGCACATTACTCTTGCAACATGCTTTGGAGCACTAATTTTCTCAGTCCTTTTGTTGGTCTCTTAGTTTCCCCAAAGGTCCCTACTTGCACCAGACATCTGAGGCTTACATCAGTTGCCTCTGGGTGTTGTGTGCTAGAAGCACCAGGTTAATGTGGGAGGAATTCTCAGGAGACAGAACTCTGAAGATGAGTTCCCAGAGGTTATCCGCCATCTTTTTAGCTTAATGAGCTCCATGACTGTTCTTCAAAAACTTAATTTGCTGGATTCCAAAACTTCCCCTAATTATTTCAGCCATCAATTATCTCTATGTTTTGCTCTTGATTATGCCTCTGGCTTGTGTGGCCCTCTAACTGTGCCCAGAGGGGGCTGGGAGTGCTTACTGCTCACAGTAAGCAGGCTGTCTGCAAGATACCAGGGTGGAAATCCAAAAAAATCATTGTCAAAAAACAGCACTGAAGATATTTTCCCTTATGTTTC
>NW_026002686.1:0-2244 GCF_001458135.2 Marmota marmota marmota | reverse complement strand
AGCCAGGATGGCAGCACAGATGGGCTGAACTACAATGGACGTGGGGGCAGTCAGAGGGCTGAGCAGGCTCTTGCTGCGGGTTGAGGGTAGCTCTTGGGGCATGGAGCACGTGCGGACTAGGGTGAAGAGTGGGTGTTTGGTTGGCTGTACCTGCGCCTCCAGTACAGGGACAGGTCGGTGCCTCTTCAGGAGTGCTCTTCTCAGAAAAGGCGGGAAGTGGCATGGCCCCAATATAAGCGCCCCCCGATACCTCCAAGCTTGGAGCAGGGGGGTAGCCTCTCTGGGCCTCTGAAGGGGAAAGCAATGTCATTAGATAGGCGGTGCGCCAGCAGGTGAGCAAGTGGTGGTGGCATCTCCAGGATCTCGCTTGCTGGGGCTGGGCAAGGACACCTTGTCCTCCCTTGAAGGTGTGAGCTAGTGTTTGTATCTAGCCTTGCTCTGGTGAGGGTGGGCGGGACTTAGTTTGACAGCCAGGAGCTCTTGCAATGGCAAGAATCCCTCAGCCCATGCCCCGCCCCTGAGCTGTCAGAGTTCTGTCTGCTGTCCTGCCTGGGCCTGGCCAGTCAGAAGGGGAACTGCTGGGGGGCAAGTTTCTTGGCTGAGCAGCATTTGCAGGTGGTGGCAGCTTTGGGATCATGGCCTGTGTGTCTTCCTGCACTTCCTCTGGGAACAGTGGATGGAACAGCTGCTGAGAATGCATTTAAGGCATCCCCCAGAGTCTGGCTGAGGGGTTCAGCAGGGCAGGCTGGGAGGGAATGCTACCCTCTGTGCACAGTCCTTTCTCTTTTGTGGTAACCAGAAAAACCCAGCTGTGTGCTCACAGAATCGAGTTTTATTCATATTTGGGTTGCTTTCTTTGAATTTTGGTTATCAAGATTCTCCAATTTTTAAATTTATTTTTTTAGTTGTCAACAGACCTTTATTCATTTCTGTGCAGTGCTGAGAATTGAACCCAGTGCCTCCCATGTGCTAGGCAAGCACTCTGCAACTGAGCCACAACCCCAGCTCTCCATTTTTTTGACTGTCTTCATTGCTTAGCTGTTCTGGGGACAATACTAGGCCTCCTACTGATCCTACAGTGTAAGATATGTTACCTTTCACCAGTCCAATCCAACACAGACACCCTACAGACCCAGAGACCCACTCAGCATTAACTCTTTGGAGGTTCCAGTTGTCATGGGTCTTGGCTTTTCCTGGATGGAAGGGCACCGTGCCAGATTTAGCTGTGAGGTTTCAAGCTCAAGCTTCCCATAACCCACTAAGCAGCCCTGCATGCTCCTCCATGCTCAGCTATTAAGAACTGTCCCTCCTCCTCACTGGTGGAGTTCTGGGCTTGCTTCTGAACTGGGCAAAATATCAGTGAGTGGGGACCTGGAGGAGTGAGGTTGGAGGGAGCCTCACCTGGGACTGTTGTCCCAAGTGGGTGCTCATTGGGCCCCTTCCATTGCTCACAGCCTTTTCTGGGTCCACTGGACCTGCAGTAATCAGTGAAGGCCACTGGGTGAGGTTGTGGCAATGCTCATCTCTCCTGGTGGGATAATTCCTGGTATTGCATCCTTCTGAACCCAGTTCGAGGTGCTGCCCAGTAGGCTGCATTGGGAATCAGGGTCCTGGAAGTAATGAATCACCAGATGGGCCAGTGCAGCACAGACCTGCAGTGGGTGACAAAGTTGGAGTTGGGTTGCCAAGAACATGGTCCTGGGGCTCAGTGTATAGGTCCTTCCTCATGCCACACAGCTGAATTGGCACTTATCTTGAACTTTCCTCTGGAGTGGCCAGAACCAGAAGCTCGTTCACTTCCCGAGTGTCATGAAATCATAGTGCTTTTGAGAAAATGGCTTTAAGATGGGTTTATGTCCCCCACCATAGGCCTCCCCACAGGCTTACAGGCTGGGAAATTCTCAGTTTCCTCTTTCAGTCACCATTTCCTGCTGCATAGGGAGGAAAAATGGACACCCTCCTAGATCATGCCTGCCTCTGGAGTCAGGGTACTGACTACATTGATGGACAGGGTGACCAAATGTGGGCTACACCTGAGTGGTCCTGGATTCTGAGGTTGGCCGAACTCTTTATTTTCTACTAACAAAGGTAAACACAGTCTTTATTGCTTGTTTTATTTCTCATTAAATCAGCAATTCATGCTTGGGGTAGATCAGATAGAAAGTACAGATTGCTAGGATTCCTTGGAATGTGGCCTTGGGTTTGAGTCTATGGATAGTGTTGTGTACAAGTGTTGTTCAGTCA
>NW_026002685.1:0-2244 GCF_001458135.2 Marmota marmota marmota | reverse complement strand
GAAAAAAAAAGACATGTTTATAATTCAATTTGCATTTTAATGTTGTACTTAATAATTAAATCATAAGTTTTGTTCTCTGAAATACACTGCTACATATGCTATACAGATTTCACTAAGTAATGACTTTCATTAAATATATACGAAGTTATATTAATTTGACTTAGAGTAATAAAAATTCTGTGATTCCATTTTCTCACAATAAAATAGCATAATATCTTTATAAAAAGCTCATATAACATAGGTATTTAAATTAATAGATAATTTACTAATGCTCCAAATTTTATTCCCAAGGATAAATTCAATGCATTAACATGTTGTTATACATATTGTTGATTTTTAGTATGAAATTAGAAAAATTAATATACAAGCAAATCCTCACAACCTGTCCTTTATTCTCATATTTTTTCCTGATATTAAAAATGTCTATGTTACCTTATCATGGTTATATGCCTATAATAATTTTTTTTTGTTGTTTTGGATAATAATATCAATTTCATTTTGGTTTTGAAATACAATTATTTGTGTTCAGATGTATGAGCAAATTAGCATATTACCATCATTCTTTTTTCTATCATTAGTACCAAGGTCATGACACCTTATTTTACTCACTTTATTTAATAACTGTGCTATTTTTCATTGTACTATTTTGCTGTGCTGACATTTTGATCTTGATACTTTTGAAGAAGTGCATACTATATTTTTTATATAATCATGTACAAAATGCTGGTATAGAATTCTATACCTTTTACTTTAATATTTTAATGATAGTCTTCAGATGTGTTCTGATAGTTTTTGTTCTACTTATTTCCTATTGCCCTATTTTTCCATGTTGTAAAGACTATTAGTTTCTGAAAAATTCTGAATTTGTAGGGAATTTCTTGTTGATTTGTTTTTATTTGTTATTCTAATTTGTTATATATGACAGCAGAATGTATTACAATTCATATTACATATACAGAGCAAAATTTCTCATATCTCTGGTTGTATATAAAGTATATTTACACCATTTGTGTCTTCATACGTATACTTAGGGTAATGATATGCATCTCATTCCATCATCTTTTTTACCCCTATGCCCCCTTCCTCCCTTTCCCTCCCCTTTGCCCTATCTAGAGTTTATCTAATCCTCCCACTCTCCCCTTCCCAATCCCACTTTGAATCAGTCTTCTTATATCAGAGAAAATATTCAGCAGATATTTCTTTTTAGTTTTTTAAATAAGTATTAATTGATACAAAACAAATATTTTTCTTTGCATATTAAGAACTTCTATATCTCTATAAAATTTGTCTGTAATAGCATGTCTTCCAATACTTTATATAAATTCATTAGTTCTGTACTTTCATATTGCACTGTATGCCATTCATGAGTAATTTCACTTATATTCTTTGTTTATGAGCTGGATTTTGGTTATTTTTTTCAGAGGACATTTCTATAGTTCAAATTTGCATTTACTTTTACCTAAAATTAATTCCTTACTTGGTTCCAACATTTATGCTTTCACCTCTCTAGTCTTCCATTTTAGTCAAATCTTTCCTTATCATATTTTCATATATTACTTCAGTGAGCTCACAAAAATATTTAAATTATTGCATTTATGTCCTTTAATAACCAGTAAATATTATCAAGGATAACATTTCATCTCAAATGTGCTTCTTATTTGAAATACATCAGTGAAACTATAGTGATCATTTTAGTGTTAACTTTCATGGTTTGTATTTTTTATGTGAATGTGGAAGTAGATGAGAAGATGGATTCAAGAGAATAAAAGGAAAATGGGTATTCTAGATAAACTAAAGACAATAATTATTCTCGGCTCATTTTTAATGTGGAAAGAGGAAAATTATGCTTAAGGACAAAGAGTAATGCTTTTTTTTTTTTTTTTTTTTACAATAGAAGGTATCCAGCATATAATAGGGTACAAATATCACTCTGAAAGAAAGGGAGGGAAATTAAAAAAAAAAATCAAAACCAACTAAAATTAAGTATTTATTATATTTGTTTCTATGAAACAAAATAGAAAGATGAAAAGAATTACAGGTGCTGTTAAGTAAAAAAAGGTCTTTGGTAAAACACTGACATGTATTTCTACATAATTTGGAAAATATTTATGTATAAAGAATCAAGTTTAGTTTTTTTAATGTGGTACATGTGAAATAATAATAGTAATACTTTCAAGTATTTGCCTAAGGTATACAAATAAAATGATGTGAATTTTTAAACATGTTTTTATAGCTAAATATTCC
>NW_026002684.1:0-2244 GCF_001458135.2 Marmota marmota marmota | reverse complement strand
TTTATAAATAGGGGTCTGTGTCTTGCCCTGAAGTGGGGGTTCCCTGGAGGCAAGGCTCTGTCTACCATCCATGGGTCTCTGGGGGGCTCAGACAGCACAGCCATTGGCCCTTGTTGTCTTTCAACAGAGAGGTACTCTGAGAGACATTGCAGATTGCCTCCCTCCAGTTGCTCCATGGGAAAAAAGAAATGCTGTGGTGGCCAGGTTCTTACTCTTCCCACACACAAGGCCTTTATGGATGCAAATCCCTCACTACCTGTCCATCTGATTGATTTTAATCTGTCCACATGGGCCAGCATGACTGTAACAAATAATAAACTATCAGAGGGTGCCGATTCCAACATCATATGGGCATCAACTCTTAACAAATGCTTTACTGAGGTTGGTGGCAATGCTGCACAGACTTCTCTGTGGCTCTGAGGGAGAATATCTGGTTGACCTTCTCTACAGCAGGGTAGAATTTAGAATTAATCAGGAGATAGGGAAGCAAGGGCCTGTCTAGAATAATTGAAAGATTCTTTCTCTGTCATTGGGAAATGCAGGACACAAAAATAAATAGTGGAGAAGAAAGTAGATTTAAGGATAAAGGGCACAAAGAAAGGGTGAACCCAGGAGCTGCAGGTGTGACTACCTCTGAGCTCTGAGCTTCAAGGCCTGGGAAGTTGCATGTGGGCCTCAGGAGAGACTGGATCTTTTGAACCAGCTGTTTCTCCTCCCCAATCTGCTCTCTGAGAGGAGTATAGTCATCAATGTGGCCTATAATGTGACAGCCATGCTTGTTGGTGAAGGAGCCATCCATAGTATCACTCTCTAGGGTCAGAGAGTTCTTCATTTCTGGAGCATCTTCCGAATCTAGCACTGAAAAAAAAACTCACAATAATAAAAGATCTGATAATATATTCATGATAATATCCTCAGTTTCCACCAGTGCAAAAAAAGTGAAACAGCCTACAATCAAGAAAGGCAGCCTTCAAAAATGCAGGGTAGGTCAAGTCCATAGAGACTTTGGTTTCTTTATTTTTATAATCTTTCTTACATCATTACATAATGATAAACTTTCCAGAAGAAAAATTTTGTTTTCATTGACAAGTGGGCTATTCAGGACAAATAGCATAAACATGAAAGTTTTCTGGATAGAATAGGCACAGACAATTGAATAAGAACGTGTACAGGGCAATGACCCAAACAGAGCAATAGGACAACCGTGGCAAGAAGAATGAGAAGAAAGGCAGCCACAGAAGATTCAAGGAACAGGACTGAAGGCTTTGTTGCACACAGAAAATTTTCTAAATGCACATGACACACTTACAGAGAACCAACAGTTATTTGCATTAATAATTTTCCTTCATTGTGTCCAAGCCCTTTAGTTGTCATATTTATACCATTTGTCCTGATGACAATGACAGTATCTGAGCCAGGAGAAGAGACAGAAGAGCTGTGGAGGACCAGAGTTACAAAATCCATGCCAACACCCCAAACTACAGAGGAAATAACTGAATCTAGGGAGTAAAAACAACCAGGATTTAGGTCACCACAAACACCCTGCACCCCAAATCATGCACACTCTAGCCTTCAGCACACAAAATCTTAGATCTAAGGTACCAGGATTTCTCTCTCATATCATTAGCATACATATGCCACATGGAAAATCAAAAGTCAACAGATTGATATGTTTCTATTATTTAGAACAAAAAATGTTTGATGGATGGGTATTCCAAATGAATGTAACATCCAGTAAAAACTTGTTAGGGACAATTTTATAAACCAACTTTGAGTATAATTTCCTGTGTGCTTTCTAGTACAATGCCTTGCAGCGAAACTTAAATATGCACAAAATCATATACATATAAAAAATACACACACATATGCATATATGTGAAATATGTATATGTTAAAATATTTATCAAGGGCTTGGGTGCAGTTCAGTGGTAGAGTGTTTGCTTGGCACACAGAAGGACTTGGGTTCAAATTCCCTGTGTTACAAAAGTTGATCAAAATGTAAACTATCAATAAAAGGAGTTCCTGGTAAGAGGAGAGTGGGTCAGAGCCAGGTTCAGTTCAGGCCTCTGGGGCTGGGAAAAAGAGGAAGAGCAGGGACTGAGCCATGCTGCTGCATCTCAGCTGGTACATGGGAAAACAGTGACAGGGAAGCCCTGTTAGAAGGAAGTGAAGAGGAGACTCAATACCGCACCCACCACGGCAGCTCCAAAAGGGCAAGGCAGCAACCTAATGTATGCTGAGCAG
>NW_026002683.1:0-2245 GCF_001458135.2 Marmota marmota marmota | reverse complement strand
TTTTGAACAGCCAACAATAAAAAATTAAAAAAAAAAAAAGAAAGTCCACAATACCAGTTTCTCCCTGAGAAGATTAGAGATAAATAGATTGTTCTGACTTTTTAAATGAGGTTGGTGGCTTTCCCACGTCTTGAGTTCCTGTATTGACTTTCCCAGAGTATGGTCCCAGCATGGAACAATCCAAATAATCCAAATGCTTAGGGGTCACTCAGAACAACAATAACAACAAAAACCAACTAGGTAATTTGTTCTAGAGGCTCCATTATACAGCACACAGGGGTCAAAAGAACTTGGAACCTCACCTTTAACAGGAAAGCAAGAATGAAGTCCACATTCAAGATTCCAGATTTTCTGGGACTGCAAGAGGAAGTGGATTCTTTCTCTCGTGATTTGGAGAGTTGATAGACTCAGTATCCTCTGAATAGCTGGGTTCTGCTAAGAAAAACAACCAGCTATATAATGTACTGCTGTTTCAAAAGACCCCAAATATAGACAAACACCAGAAGGAAAAAGAACTTATAAAATAAAAAGATAGGTGCAAATTCCCCTACTTGGGCATCTACATACAGAAGTCCAGAGGAGACTCAGGTGAGGTGTAAGAGGAATCCAGAGTTTTTAGCCAGGTTGATGGGTATATCCATGGGAGAAGTGGTTGATTTTTAAATATGTAGAAAACAATGAAAAATTTCTAGGAAGATGAAGAAATAGAGAAATGGCCCAATAAAAGGGATAAAACAAATGTCTAGAAAATGACTTTAAATAAATGGAGTTTGGAGGAGTCCCCATTATGTGCAGCATATAAGTGCCAAGACCCATATAGATGCCTGAAACCATCGATGAACCAAATCCAATGCACACTATATTTCCAAACATACAAATGTATGATAAATAATAATAAATTATAACAAAATAGAACAGTTACAACTATATAGTCTAATAAAAGCTATATGAAGTGAACATGATTTATCTTTACTTATGTCTAAAACTGACTTATATTCACCTTTCTTCCTGTGCTGATATGATAAAATTACCATGTGATGAGATAAAATGAGGTAAATGGCATAGACATTGTGACATAGCGTGAAGCTTCTCCATAAGAGTTACTTAAGCACAAGCACCATGATTTTTGTTTAACCTTTTAAAAATGAGTGTTTACTGACAAATGGATTTGAGACCTACAAAAGTTCTATAAAATGTTTTTAAGTAAAATGTTTACTTTTATTAAAAAGTAATATGTTTGATTCATTAAAGCAAAAGGAATCTTTGTATAATTATATAAACTTTAAAAACAACATGAACAGAATGATTATTCTTGTTACATATACAAAGTTTGAACAGATTTATAGTTGTGTGTGTAATACAGAGTTATTGTTATTTTACATATGAAGACTATTTTTTTTTGAAATACAATGATTGCTTTCTATTTTTTAAATAAAGCTACATGCATTTTTTATAATTTATTTATTTATTTACTCTAATTAGATATATATGACAGTAGAATGCATTTGGATTCACTGTACACAATTGCAGCACATCCTTTCGTTTCTCTGCTTGTACACGATGTAGTGTCACACCATATGTGCAGTCATACATGTACCTAGGGTAGTGATGTCTGTTCCATTCCACAATTTTTCTGCCCCCATTCCCCCTACCCTTCCTTCCCTTCCTTTTGCCCAATCACAGATCTTCCATTTTCCCCATGTCCCCCTGCATCCACTCATCAGAGAGAACATTCAGCCTTTGGTTTTGGGGGATAGGCTTACTTCATCTAGCATGATATTCTCCAACTCCATCCATTTACCTGCAAATGCCATAATTTTATTCTCTTTTAATGCTGAGTAATATTCTATTGTGTATATATACCACAGTTTCTTTATCCATTCATCTATTGAAGGGAATCTAGGTTGGTTCCACAGTTTACCTATTGTGAATTGAGCTGCTATAACCATTTATTTGGCTGCATTACTATAGTATGCTGTTTTTAAGTCCTTTGGGTATAAATGGAGGAGTGGGAGAGCTGGGTCAAATGCTGGTTCCATTCCAAGTTTTCCAAGTAATCTCCACACTGCTTTCCAGAGTGGTTGCACCAATCTGCAGTTCCACCAGCAATGTATTTTCCTTTTCCGGCACATCCTCGTCAACACTTATTGTTTGTATTCTTGATAACTGCAATTTTGACTGGTGTGACCTGAAATCTTAGAGTAGTTTTGATTTGCATTTTTCTAATTACTAGTGATGATGAACA
>NW_026002682.1:0-2245 GCF_001458135.2 Marmota marmota marmota | reverse complement strand
ACTAGGTAAAAGATGAATCCTTCCCAGTATCAAAGAAATTTGAACAAAACAAAGTCTTACCCTAACACTATCTCTAAAGCTAGCCCTAACCCTAATCCTAAACCCAAACCTAACCTGTTTAGAAAATCATTGATCCTAGATGTCTAAAACTTGGGGAGCTTACTGGGGCAAGCTAATAGATGAATCCTGTGCAGCATCTAAGAAATACGACCAAATAACTGGGGGAGATGGTTCAGTACATGCCTATTTTCTCGTTTTCCCCTAAAGCACTCTCAGATAAAGTTGTTTTGCATGCTTCAGCTTAGGGTTACATTCACAAGGAACAAACCAGAGAGTGCACACAGTGAACTGATTGAGTGTGAGATGTTTCAAACAGCTAGCACCAACACTCTTTGATTTTGAGCTCCATTTTCCCTTTACCATATAGGTCAAAATAAAGTGAAACCTCAAAATACAAACTGTTACTGACAGAGAACCATTGAACTGAGAAGGCCCAAACCTGGGGAACATAGTAATGCTAGGTAAATATGAATCCTGCCAAGTATCAACAAAATTTGAGCAAAACTAACTCTAAACCTAGCCCTAACCCCAACTGTAACCTTAACCCTAACCTGTTTAGATAACCTTTGATCATAGAATTCCCAAAGTTGTGAATCCTAGTGGGGCAAGCTAAGAGATGAAAAATGCACAATATCAAAGAAATCTAACCAAATAATTGCGGGAGGTAGTTAATTACATGCTTATTTCCCTGTTGTCTCCTAAAGTGCTCTCGGATAAAGTTGTTTTTGCATGCTTCTCCTTTGGCCTATATTTAACAGAAAGAAAGCAGAGACTGCTTGCAGAGAACTAGTTGAGTATGTGACATATCAAGCAGCTATTAAAAACCCTGTTTGATTTCCAGTTTCATTGTAATTCACACCTATAAGCCATAATGAAGTGACACCTAAAAATTCAAACTGTTCCTGACAGTGAACCGTTGAACTTAAAGGCCCCAAATTTGGGATCCTATTAAGGCTAGGTAAAGGATGAATCCTGTACAGTATCAAAGTAATTTGACCAAAAAATATCGAAGATTGCTCCTAAAGCACTCACAGATGAATGAATGGGGAGCGGTAAGCTAATAGATGAATCCTGTGCAGCACCTTTCTATTTCAGGTTAAGGATACTTCCACAAGAAACAAACCAGAAAATGCACACTGAGAACTGATTGAGTGTGTGAGGTTTCAAGCCAACTTTCAAACCAACTATGTTTGATTTCAAGCTCTATTTCCATTCACCCATATAGATCAAAATGAAGTGAAACCTTCAAATACAAACTGTTCCTGACAGCAAACCACTGAACCCAGAAGGCCCAAACCTGAGGAGAATTTTAAGGCTAGGGAAAAGATGAATCCATCAAAGCATCAAAGAAATTGGAACAAAAATAACTCTAACACTAGCTCTAAAACTAACGCTAACCCTAACCATAACACTAACACTTACTTGTATTGAAAACCATTGATCGTAGATGTCCCAAACTTGGGGAGCCTAGTGGGGGAAGTTAAAAATGAATACTACACAGTATCAAAGAAATTTTATCAAATCATGGGGAGACTTATTTCAATACATACATATTTCTCTGTTTTCTGCTTAAGGGCTCTCAGATACAGTTGCTTTTGCATGCATCAGCTTTGGCCTACCTTCAAAAGAAAAAAAACAGAGAGTGCCAACTAAGAACTGATTGTGTGAAGTTTCACACACCTCCTACCAACCCTGTTTGATTTCCAGCTCAATTTTCATTCACATCAATAAGCTATAATGAAGGAAAATCTTAAAATATAAAGCGTTCCTGATAGTGAACCATTGAACCGAGAAGGCCCAAACCTGTGGAGCATAGTAAGGCTAAGTAAAAGATGAATCTTGCCCAATATCATAGAATTTTGAAGAAATTTAGGCCATGCTGTAGCTCTCTGTGCAGATGGAAGGCTCTGCTGTGTGGTTGCTCTCGACTCAGTCGGAAGTTGGAAGTCTCAGCAGCACATGAGCTCTCTGCACAGACCAAAGTCTCGGCTGCACATGTGCTCTCAGCTCAGATGGAAGTCTCAGCCATGCATGAGCTCCTGGTGCAGAGGGAAGTCTGGCCATGGGTTAGCTCTCTGCTCAGAGGGAAGTCAGGGTCATGAAGGCACTCTCGGTGCAGATGGTAGGTAGCACAGAACACAGAGGCTTTTATTGCGGGTCACCAGACCAAGCTCTGGACACAGCC
>NW_026002681.1:0-2245 GCF_001458135.2 Marmota marmota marmota | reverse complement strand
TGGTCCCTCTGCGCCGCGCGCCCTCGTCCCGGCGACGTGCATTTCTAGAAGACACTCACCAGGCGGTGTGTTCTTGCCTCCCACGGAGAGGAGCCGGCTGAAAAACTCATGAAATATTAGTTGTGCGCTGCAGACTCACTGAACAGGATCTTTTGAAAATGTATTTTTCCAAGACGTTAGTTATGAAGAACTTTAATGAGTGAGGATCTTTTGTAGATAAATTAAGAATACAGTGTTTCCACAAATTTCCTAACTCATGAACTTCATAAAAGACAAGTCTGTTCATATGGCTTCCTGTTTTCCCCGTCAGCGTTCAGGAGCCAGGAAGCTAAACGTCACCACTGGTGCGTGTTAGCAAAGCAAAGCTGACAGTCGTCTTCTAAAGGGAATATTTACACTTCTCTTATAGGTGAAGAGCGTGCTGTGTTTGCTGGTTTTGCCCCATTATAACTGGGCAATATAGCATGAGATACCCAATTCCTAAACGACACAAAAAACACCTCTCATGTTTGGTGTCTATAACTTGTGTCGAACCCTAATTTTCCTTGTTTTTCAGAAAGCTGCATCAGTTTCCCAAATAAATTGGGAAGTACTGTGCTTCAAGATGGCGAGTCTTGAACCTAGCTGTCTATTTTTATGAAAACCTTACTATAATCATTCGGTTTCAGCAGCGGAAGGAGGCTGCTAAGCAGACGGAAGAGCAGGTGAAGTGCTAAGGGTGGTCCAATCTATTACACTCAAGGGAGCGACTTGGACAATTGGTGGCAATTTAAGAGTTACATGAAATACTTATGCAATAAAAAGCATAAATCTTGAAGTTCGTGGGAATAAGTTTTTCGTGTTCTTGTATAATCACTAGTGCCAGATCATTTTTAGAACATCTCTAATACCTTCAACAACTTCCTCCTGTTCATGTGTTTTCAAGGTGGATTTGAATAGTCAAAAATTAAACCATGAATGCAATATTTAAACTATACTGCAGGAGGCCACAGCATACCCTTCGATAGCTCAGTTGGTAGAGCGGAGGACTGTAGGTGTTTACTTGTGGTCATCCTTAGGTCGCTGGTTCGAATCCGGCTCGAAGGAGTTACCTTTTGGAAGGTTCCAATCTCTGGGCCCTGGTCTCTAGGATCCGTAGCTATAGGACGCAAAAATCCAAAACCCAAACAAACAAAAACACACCCACACCGGGTTCCCCAGGTACTCCCAAAGGAGACTGCAAATGCTTGACTGACAGACTGAGTCCTTGGAGGGAGGGAAAGAGGAAAGATTGCTACGACCCTCTGTCACATTGGAACTTGTGAGAGAACATTTTAGATTCTTCTCCAAAGTACCAGTGCTTCAGAGATCACTCTTGCAACTGTGGCTGTGGCCATGTCTGACCACTGCGACCTCGGGGGAGTGTGGGTTTGCACTGATGGTCCCGAGGCACCCCAGAGGGCGAGGGCCAGGGTCGTGGGGGTGGAGGTTGCCAAGGCGCCGAGCAGGCAGTATTCAGGTGCGAGCCAGTCCCGAGCGCAGGCAGCGAGCGCTGAGGCCCAAGTCGTGTGTGCATCCCGCAGAAATTTGCAACATAAATAAATACGGATGGTATATGTGGAGGATATATCATTGCAAAATAGGGGTCAAGCAAGTTCTCTAATCGTCATACAAATTTTCAAAACATTCACAACGCCCCTCGCCCTGAATCTGCTCCTCACTTCCGCCCTCTAGGACCCAGCCCTCTGGGCTAACCCGTAGTCCCTCTGGTCGTCGCCGCCTCAGGCCGCAGGCCGTCGTGCACAATTCGCGTCACGGCAGCGGTCGCTTTACGGCTGACTTGTTACGTGGCTTCCGGCTTGGAGCTCGGCTCTTGGTCGCGCCATCGGAAGCGACCGCTTTACGGCTGTCGTGCTTTACGTATCCTCGGCATGGAGGCTGAGGAGGCTGAGGCAACTTCGGAGGAAGGGCCGTTGGACGCGCCAAACCCGAAAACAGAGGCGGAGGAGGAGCCGGAGGAACGCGAAGAAGCAGCTTGCAGCCAGAAGCGGGTGGTGCCGGGCATCGTGTACTTGGGCCACGTTCCGCCGCGCTTCCGGCCCCTGCACGTCCGCAACCTGCTCAGCGCCTATGGCGAGGTCGGGCGCGTTTTCTTCCAGGCGGAGGGTGAGTGCCCAGGTCTTGGCGGCGGGGGTTCGGCTCCGAGTCCCGCCCCCGCGCCGACTCGCCCCTGACGGGCACGGACCAGAAGTCGCGGCGGGGACTT
>NW_026002680.1:0-2245 GCF_001458135.2 Marmota marmota marmota | reverse complement strand
TTTTTTTTTTTTTTTTTTTTTTGGTACTGAGGATTGAACTCAGAGGTGCTTCACCAATGAGCTACATTCTTTTTGTTTTTTATTTTGGGACAGAGTCTCATTAAGTCTTTCTTTTTTGGGAGAAGGGGATGTGAGAGGGTTCTGGGGATTGAATTTAGGAACACTCACCACTGAGTTACATTACCAGCCCTATTTTGTATTTTATTTAGAGACAGGGTCTCACTGAATTGCTTAGCATCTCGCTGTTGCTGAGGCTGGCTTTAAACTCGCAATCCTCCTGGTCTCAGCCTCCAAGCTGCTGCTATTACAGGGGTGCTCCACCATGCCTGATTTTGTTAAATTTCTTAGAGTCTCACTAAGTTGCAGAGGCTGGCCTTGCTATCTCGATCCTCAGCCATTCCATTTGCTGCCATTACAGGCATGCACTACCATCCCAGGCCCTCATACCGCTTCTGGACCATGCTCAGGACACAAAAATAACTTGGGACTTTTTGTGATGTGGTGTAATTTACTGGGCTCATGGTGATTATTGATTCATTTATTTTCACCTGTCATTCAGAATAGGAATGGTTTTATACAGAACCCAGGAACATATTTAAAGAATGAAGTATGTGCCAGCATGGTGGTGTACGCCTATAATCCCAGTGGCTCCGGAGGCTTAAACAGGAGAATCACGAGTTCAAAGCCAGCCTCAGCAATGGTGAGGCACTAAGCAACTAGGTGAGACCTTGTCTCTACATAAAATACAAAATAGGGCTGGGGATGTGGCTCAGTGGTCAAGTGCCCCTGAGATCAATCCCCAGTACCGAAAAAAAAAAAAAAATGAAGTATGTTAGAGCAAGTGAAAAAGAAATCTTGTTATGAATCTTTTGGTTGCAACAAGTAGAAACCAAAGGCTGGGGGTGTGGCTCCCTGGTAGAGCACTTGCCTTAACAAGTGTGAGGCAGTGGGTTCGATTCTCAGCACCGCATATAAATAAAGTCCATTGAGAACTAAAAAAAAAGTAGAAACCAAAACTAAATGAAGCAAAGGAAAAAAAATATCCTGAGAATACTAGGGAGACAGATGAAATATAAGGGAGAACAATATCAATAATAAACCTCTCTATTTCAAACTATTTCACAAAGAGAGCAACCTTTTTTAAAGAGACCAAAGGTTAATTCAGCATCTACCCCACCAATACTTTTATAAATGTAAAGACAAGAAAATAGTTTAGGAGCCCAGGCTGCTGTAGACCTCTCAATAGAGTTGCTAAAGAGGCCACCTTGAGTTTCTGAGCAGTTGAGTTATCGCAGTGTTCTCCAAACTCAGTTTAAAATTCCTAAATTCCAGTCAGGTGCAATAGCACATGCCTGTAATCTCAGCAACTTGGGAGGCTAAAGCAGAAGGATCGCAAATTCAAAGCCAGCTTCAGCAACCTAGTGAGGCCCTAAATAATTTAGCAAGACCTGTCTCAAAATAAAAAAGAGTTAAAGACATATAGCTCAGTGGTTAAGGACCCCTGCGTTCAATCCCCAGTACCAAAAAAAAGAAAAATAGGACAGAATCTGAAGGATCAGGCCTGGGGCCCAGAGCATGATCAATGTGGCAAGAAAAACAGGCAGGGTCTCTGAGTACCCTTAACAGGACTACAGATTTTTGAATAATTTTTTTTTCTTTTTTTGTGTTGTTTTGGGGTTCAGGGCCTTGTGCATGTGAGGCAGGCACTCTACCAAGTGAGCTATATCCCTAGCCCCTTGAGTAATTTTTTTAAAGGAGAGCAAAGGTTAACTCAGCATCTACTCCACTAATACTTTTATACATGTAGAGATAAGAAAAGAGCATATGTTGATCCCCAGTGCAGCAAAAAAAGAAAGAAAGAATGTTAAAGGGGAAAAATAGGTCAGTTTCAGAACAGCATGAAGAATCTCCGAAGCTGAAGAAGGCTGGTTTAAAAAAAGGTAGGAAAAGACAATGGGATAGGTTGAAGTATCAATCTATAGACACTATCATGATATCATACAACAGACTTAGGAATTTGCCCCTAGGCCATTGAAGGTCTTAACCCTGGGAACAATATCTTAAAATTTCAGTCTAATAAAACCAGCATTAAAATATCACTATTTAAAGAAGAAACAGGTATCAGTAAAGCAAGATTGGAAAGCCATTAGAGGTCTGGGTGTATAGGTCTGTGGTAGAATACCTGCCTAGGATGTGTAAGGTCCTGGGTTAGATCTCTAGCACCAAAAAAAAAAAAAAAAAAAAA
>NW_026002679.1:0-2245 GCF_001458135.2 Marmota marmota marmota | reverse complement strand
GGGTTAATTCCAAAATTTGACTATTGTGAACAATGCTGCTATAAACATTGAGGTGTTTGTATTTCTATGATATGCTGATTTTAGATTTTCAAAAGCAACATTTAAAATTTCAGTAGATTATTTAGACAAGTAATCTAATGTTGGAGTGTGGAAATATTTCTCTTCACAGTAAGAAGGCAGATAAACTTTACTATATGAAAATAAACATATTTTGTTCTTCAGATGTTTTGTAAAAGAAGGTGAAAAAACAGGGTCTGTGTGTAAACACACACAGTGTTACCCTCTCAAATGCTGCTTAATGCTTTTCAGTCACTCTGCTTCTTAAAAAGTGTGCATGCCTTTGAAACTCCCCTACTATGTTTTATAGGTCTTGAAGTTTGGACTTTCCTAGAACAGGTGAGGTATCAAGTAAAAATATACTTTTTGCAAACACAGAAAGAAAGCAATTCCTACCTTTGTGTACTTTTGGAGAACTGTAAAAGTGATCAAGAAGGCTAATATAAGCAGCAGTAGCCACAGTAACTTCTGATTGGTCACAGTTGTTTTCATGATCAGGACCCTACAAGAGACAACAAAACAAACACACAATGCAACAAAACAGAAAGAAAAACATGGAAACACCCGAAGTTCTTGTGCCTCCTCGGATGAGTTCTCCCAGAGGTAAACCTTGGCCCTCCCAGCTGCCCTTGGTCTCCCCCAGCAGCTGTTCATGGTGATCAGCTTGTACTTTGCCCAGGAAAGTTATTCCACGCAGCCCACCATGGACTCTAAGGAACTGAGCAGCTAAGCACCTACAGGGTGCAGGGATGCTCATGGTTAAGGTGAATCCTCCAGCGTATGTCATCTCAAGTGCCTCCTATTCTCTTCCTTAAACATCATGAGCAGACAAAAGCTTGAGTAAATACTGACCCTGAGATTCATATTAACTCAGTGACCTGCTTATATAAATTGATCATTCAGCCTCCTCAATCCCTGTCTGTAAATTTGTTCCTTTTTGTTGTCTTACTCCGAGACTTTCTGGCACCCATTAACCTTGAAAATAATTATTTTAAAACTCATGTTTATTACTTCCTTTTAAAATTATTTTAGGCTTTATCAGTGTTTCTCTTCAATTTATATAATTTGTCTTTGATCTGGAATTCAACTTGTGATTTAAAATCAGATTGCTTTGGCTGAGGGCATCGCTCAGTGGTAGAGTGCCAGTCTAACATGCTCAAGGCCTTGGGTTTGATCCTTGACATCATAATAAGTAAATAAATAAAATCCAGTTGCTTGAATGATGCCTTTCTAAAATGTTTTATCCCTGAAAATTTATTTCCCCTCCTAGAAGCAACTCCTACCCTGTACTCTCAATTTACACATAGATTTTAGAAGTTTCTGCACTCAAGAATAAATGTCACCACTCTCTCTCACCTGCTCCACTTAGAAAATGTTTTCTTACCTTTAGTTGTAAAGACTTCTTCAATCCTACACCTAGGAACTCCTGTGAGCAGGGTGTGGAGGTTTTCTCCTGAAGCCCCAGTGTGTTACTGAGGCACCTCTTCTTTGTAACAAAATAAATCACAAGTTGTAGACTGGATACTTATTTTAAAAATATTTTTTAGTTGTAGTTGGACACAATATCTTTATTTTATTTATTCATTTTTATGTGGTGCTGAGGATCAAACTCAGTGCCTCACACCAGCTAGGTGAGTGCTCTACTGCTGAGCCACATCCCCAGCCCCTGGGTACTTTTTGCTTGGACTTGCAACCTTCTGTGTAATTCAGCTTCAAATTGTCAGGCAACTCCACCTTAAGGAGGGGCCTGGATCACAAAGGTTAATCATCACTTCAAGGCAACACGGGCAAGAGAAATAAATGCTCTGAAAAGTAGGTGAAATGATTTCAATGTCTTAAGACTTTAGGAGTCTAATTCTAGTAAGGACATGATAAATACCTGAGAAAACAAAAAGAAATGTAGCCAGAAGTTCAAGTGATTGAGAGTAAACAGTCATCCATGGAGAATTGAACTTCCTATTTTCCATGTGAACCTTGTTATGAAGGCCCCATTGCCTTGTTTTGAAGACCCGGTTGCGTATTATCTTATGTTCAATAAAATTTGCTGAATTGAACTGAAAGTACCTCAAATACAATACAGGCAAGACATCTCAGAGTGAGTACATTTGTGAATTCTAATTTGGAAGACCAGGGTGATATCTATACAGGAATTCTGAAGTCTGGTCTTTCAAGATGAATCCAAGTCATG
>NW_026002678.1:0-2245 GCF_001458135.2 Marmota marmota marmota | reverse complement strand
AGGGTTACTGGTAGGTATACTGTTAGGGTTTGGTTTAGGTTTAGGGTCAGATTTAGACCTAAGATTACTGTTAGGGTCAGATGAGGGTCAGGATTAGGTTTAGAGGTAGAATGAGGGCTAGGGTAAAGAGTAGGAATATGGTTAGAGTTGAAGTTAGGCTAAGGATTAAGGTTAGGACTAGGGTTAGCATTTGGGTAAACTTTGGCTTAGGGTAAGGGATAGGGTTAGAGCTAGGGTTAGGGCTAGGGTTAGGGTTAGGTTTAGGGCTAGTGTTAGAGTTAAGATTAGGGTTACAGCTAGGCTTAGGGCTTGGATCCAGGGTAGGATTTGTGTTAGGGTTAATGCTAGGCTTAGGACAATGACTACTGTATGAACTAGGGTTACAATTAAGGCTAGTTTTAAGGTTATGTTTAAGGCTAGTGTAGTGTTAGGGTTAATTTAAGTTAGGGTGATGATTAGAGCTAGAATTAGTGTTAGGGTAAGCATCAGAGTCAGAGTAATTTTTAGAGTTAGGGTTAGGGATAGGAGTAAGGTTTGTGTTAGGTTTAGTTAAGGGTTTGGGTTAGGGTTATGGCTTGCTTTTGTTTTATGGCTAAAGCCAGGGCTAGGGCAAGTTTTAGGGATAGCATTATGGTTAGGGGTAGTGTTAGGGTTTGGTTTGGATTATGATTACAGTTAAATTTAGGGTTAGGTTTAAATTTAGAGTTAGGTTTAGATCTAGAATTAGGACTAGGGCTAAGGATAGAACAAGGGCTAGGGCTAGGGCAAGAGTTACAGTTAGTCTTAGGGCAAGGGTTAGGGTAAGGATAGAATTAAATTAGGGCTAGGATTAGCGCTAGGCTTAGTGTTAGTATTAGGCCTAGGGTGAGGGTGCAGGTTAAGGTTAGGTTTAGGGTTATGGTTAGGTTTATGGTAAGGGATGGTGTTATAAGTATGTTTAGGGCTAGGGTGAGGGTTAGAATTAGGGTTAGGGCTCGGGTTATTGTTCGGGTTAAGTTTAAGGCTAGGTTTAAGACTAGGATTATGGTTACGGCTAATTTCAGGTCTAGGGTTATGGTAAAAGATAGTTTAAGTTTAGGCTTATGGCTACACCTTGTGTAAGCATTAGGTTTAGGCTTAGGGTCAGGTTTAGAGCTAAGTGTTTTATTAGGGTCATGGTCATGATTAGTGTTTTGGGTAGGTTAAGGTTTAAATTTAGGACTCGAATTAGCATTAAGGTTAGGATCAGCAGAATGATAGGGTTAGGTTTAGGTTTCAGGTTAGATTTAGGGTAATGGATAGGGTGAAGATTAGGGATAGGGTTAGGTTTAGGCCTATGGTTAGCATTAGGGTTAGGGTTATGGTTAGGGCAATGGATAGGGTTAGAGCTAGTTTTACAGCTAGGATTATGGTTACAATTTGTGATAGGGTTAGAGTTAGGTTTAGGGTTAAATCTAGTGTTAGGGCTTGGAATAGGGCTAGGATTTGGGTTAAGTTAGGGCTAGGGTTAGGGTTATGGCTAATTTAAGTACTAAGGTTATGATTAGGGCTTATTTTAGTGTTAGAGGTTAGTACTAGGTCTAGTGTTAGGTTTAGGTTTAGGGTTAGGATGATGTTTAAACCTAGGGTTAGTGTTAAGGTCAGAGTCAGGGGGAGGGTTACTTTTAGGGTTTGGCTAAAGACTGGAATTATTGCTAGGGTTAGGGCTAGGTGTAGGATTAGGGCTTGGTTTATGTTAAGGATTAGGGTTAGGACTATTTCTCAGATTTGTTTTAGAGCAACTGCTAAGGTTAGGGCTAGTTTTAGGATTAGCCTTAGGGTTATAGCTAGGGTTAGGTTTAGGCTTAGGCTTATTGTTAGGGTTAGATTTAGAGTTAGGTATAGATCTAGGGTCATTGCCAGGGATATGAATAGGGCTAGGGTTAGACCTAAGGTTCAGGCTAGGAAGAGGCTTCCAGTAAAGTATAGGGTTAGAACTAGAGTTAGGGCTAGGATGAGAGTTAGAGTTAGTCTTTGGGCTAGGGTTAGGTTTAGGGATAGGGCTAAATTAGGGCTAAGATTAGGGCTAGTGTTAGTTTTAGGGTTAGGCCTAGGGTTAGGTTTAGGGTTATAAATAAGGCTCTGTTTAGGGCTAGGATAAAGACTAGGGTTTGTGCTAGGGTTATGGCTAGGATTATGACTAGGGCTAAAGTCAGGCTTAGGGTTATGGTTGGGGATAGTTTTAGGGTTAGGTTTATGTCTAAGTCTAGTGTAAGGGTTAGGTATA
>NW_026002677.1:0-2245 GCF_001458135.2 Marmota marmota marmota | reverse complement strand
GGGCAGGAGAAGTGAGGGGGATAGAGACCGGGAGCAACCCAAAGACCCAGATTGCAGAGGCACCCGGCAGGGGAGGGAGAGCCGCCTCACAAGGATTGCTTCCCCCACCCTGAGGGCAGTGACTCAACCTGGAATGCACAAGGCCACCTACTGGAAGAGAAGAAAACAGAATTCTAAGAGTGCATTTTTTTTCTTTTTCCTTCTTTCCTTTTTTCTTTTTATCTTTTTCTTCTCTTTTCCTCTTTTTTCATTCCTTTCTCTCTCTTTCCCCTTTTTTCTTCTTCTTTTATTTTTACTTTTCTTCCTCCTTCTCTTCCTCTCTCAACCTCCCAAGTGTCACTATTTCTACTATGTGTAATTTACTAAATGCAAATAGGTATTTGTTTCAATGCTTCTTATTGTCCTCCCACGTACTTAACTACCCTAAAAGACCTCCTGTCTATTCTCCTGCTAATAATGCCCTTCATTAGAGTTCTCCTCCAAAGTAGCTAAGATACATTAACCCATACCTTCACATCTTTCCCCCTTAACATAACGTCCTACATCCGGCCCTCAGTTCTCTATACGCCACCAGAAACTGTATGTCTTTTATGAAACTAATGAATATATTTTAAATTATAATGGGGTCCAACATCTCTAGACATAGAGACTAACTATAAATGTATTAACAACAAAAACTACCTCATAGATGATGTATAGTTGATATTGGGAACTGTTTACATTGTCTTCCATCACAAAGGACAGATTTAGGAAATATACAAGAGCAATACAAATCTATAGGGGAAAAACAATAACACAAGAGTCACACAGAGCTGGAAAGAAACGTGAGCAACATGAAAAGACAAGGAAAGAAAGGACCACAAACAATGCAGGACAATACAACACTAGAAGAGATAACATCTATAGTAGAAAGAATGTCAGATAAAGATATCAGTATATACATGGTTCAGATGATCTGGAGTCTCAAGGAAGACCTTAGACAGCAAATGCAGACATGAAAGATCACTTTCACAATGAATTGCATAAACAAATCCAAGAATCAAAAGAAAAACTCTACAGGGAGATAGAGGTTATACAAAACAAAACAACAACAACAAAAAAAAAAAAAAAACAGAAATCCTGGAAATGAAATAATAAACCAAATTAAAAACTCAAATGAGAGTATCACCAGCAGAGTAAAAAACTTAGAACACAGAACATCAGACAACTAAGACAAAGTATATAATCTCAAAAAGAGTGTAGACAGCACAGAGAGACTGATAAGAAACCATGAGTAGAACATCCAAGAAAGTTGGGATAGCATAAAGAGACCAAATTTAAGAGTTATTAGGATAGAGGAAGGTATAGAGGTCCAAACCAAAGGAATGAGCAATGAAATAATCTTAGAAAACTTTCCAGACATGAAGAATGAAACAGAAATCCAAATCCTAGAAGCCTACAGGACACCAAATGTGCAAAATCACAAGAGACCCACACCAAGACACATTATAATTAAAATGCCAAACATATAGAACAAGGAGAGAATTTTAAAAGCTACAAGAAAAATGAAGCAGATTACATTTAGGGGAAACCAATTAGGTTAATGACTAACGTTTCAACACAGACTCTGAAAGCTAGAGGATCCTGGAACAACATATTTCAAACACTGAAAGATAATGAGTTCTAACCAAGAATTTTGTATCCAGCAAAATTAAGCTTCATATTTGAAGATGAAATAAAAACCTTCCACAATAAACAAAAGTTAAAAAAGAAATGCAGCTAGAAAACTGGCACTTCAAAACATCCTTGGTGAAACATTATATGAAGAGGAAATGAAAAATAACAATGAAAACCAACAGTGGGATGTAGTACACTAAAGGAAAAACTAATCAAAGAGTAAAAACAAATCAAGTTAAATAACAACAATAAACAAATATGGATGGAAATACAAATCATATCTCAATAGTAACCCTAAATGTTAATGGTTTAAAGTCACCAATCAAGAGACGTAGGCTAGTAGACTGGATTAAAAAAAAAGATCCAACAATAAGCTGCCTGCAGGAGACTCATCTGATAGGAAAAGACATACACAGACTGAAGGTGAAAGGTTGGGAAAAATCATACCACTCACATGGACCAAGGAAGCAAGCAGGTGTGTCCATACTCATATGAAATAAAGTAGACTTCAAGCCAAAGTTAATCAAAAGGGATAAAGAAGGACACTACATACTTCTCAAGACTATACACCAACAAGACATAACAATCA
>NW_026002676.1:0-2245 GCF_001458135.2 Marmota marmota marmota | reverse complement strand
TCACGTTTGCTCCTGGCACCTCTTGGACCCCGAAGTCCCCCCCCTGACGGCCCCTGGGAACCCAGTGGCGCGTCCCCAGCCCTGGGTGCTCCCTGAGGGGACCCACCGCCAGCTCGGGGGAGAGCAGTTACCATCAAAGGGATGTCGCTGCTCCACGTCGGCCTCGTCCTCTGCCAGAATCACTTCTTCTAAGGAGGAAGGACACAGGGTCACGCCGGCCCTGGGAGGCAGGGTCCGCCGGGCCACCCCGGCTCGCCCCTGGTTCCCGGGCACCTGGCAGCCCAGCGGCCCCGCCCTCTGTCTCTGGCCCCGCCCTCTGTCTCTGGCCCCGCCCTCCTCAGTTCTGCGCCCAGCTCTGGGCTCGGATGTGCCGGGTTCCAGGGATCCTGTGCCCGGGTTTGGTCCATGGCTTGGCAGTGCGAGAGGTAGTGGGTCCCTTAAGGGGGCGGGGCTAGTGGAAGGTCCTTAGGCCATCCGGGGCGTGTCTTTGGAAGGAATTAAGGTAGTTCTCAAGGGACAACTGAACTCTTGCAGGTGCAAGGGTTACAAGAGTGACCTTCTCTGGCTTCCTGTTTGACAAAGTGCCTCCTCTCCCTTTGCACGCTCATGATTCCAAAGTCCTCAGCATGCTGGGCCGATCCTGGCACCGTGACTTTGAACCTCCAGGATGGTGAGCTAAAGAAACCTCTTTTCTTTATACAGTTATCCTGCCTTGAGTATTTTGTCGTAGTAATGAAACACGGATGAATACACCAACCTTATTCCCCCACAACACCCCCAGGCAGCCCCACCTCCACCTACAAGCTCCTGCTTACACTGGCTCCTGTCACTTCTCTGTCCGCCCCCCCCTTCTACTCCAGTCCCACTGGCTTCCTAGCCACTCCCACTGCCCTTGCTCTGCTGGAGCTGAACTCCCCACCCTCCACGTCTGTTGTCCTCTCCGTCAGGCCTCGGCCAGATGCCACTCCCTGCAGACCTTCCCTGACACCCTGACACCGGCTGTTCTGTGCTCCCTTCCTGCTCCCTGCTCAGCGTGCGGTGGCTCCCAACAAGAGGAGCCTGTCTTCGTTTTCTCTCCAGCATTCCGATCCCAAGGGCCGGGCCTTGGTTTGTCTGGCGCCCACCCCTTGGTGCCTGGAACAGAGCCTGCCACACTGCAGGCGCCCCTAAGTGTCTGCTGGTGGCAGAACAAGCCGCCTACTGTGTGCCAGATGCTGAGCTTTCTAAGCGCCCAGCCCCAATGTCTCCATGAAGCTCCGCGAGGGGGTCGGGAGCCCTCCACACCACACGCTGGGCGTCCAGGGCTCCACCAGTGGTGGACCAGAAGTACCCGGAAAAAGGTCTTTGTCCCAAACACGGGCAAGTCATTTCTTGTCATTATCCCCAAACACCACAGCACTCGGCTGCAGCAGGTGTCACGAGTCACCCGTGCACACAGGTTAGGTCAAACACTGGGCCATTTTCTATGTGGGACTGAAGCATCACAGACTTGGGTGTCTGTGGGGGGGGTCCTGGGACCCATCCCCTGGGAAACCAAGGGACGACTGCACGGTTATCATCTCCACTTAGCCACCAGGAAAACTGCAGCACAGGGAGGTGACACAGAGTGTCAGGGGGTGGCACGGCTGGAATGTCACCAAAGACAGATTTTGCTTATTTATTTCGGGTCCTGGGGACTGAACCCAGGGGCACTTACCACTGAGCTGCATCCCCAGCCCTTTTTATTTTCTATTTTGAGACAGGGCCTCACTATGTTGCTGAGGCTGGCCTCAAATTTGTGATCCTCCTGCCTCAGCCTGCAGCGTTGCTGGGATGACAGGCGGGCGCCACGTGCCTGGCTCCAAGGTCTGATTTTGGAACTCAACCATTAGGCAAGGTCGGATCCCCGGGGCTCCATGTCCTACTCTAGAGTCTTGCTGCCAGGGTCTGGGACGCCGACTCACATCTCTCCTCCCACGGGATCCCTCCGTGGCCCTCTGCACGCGGCATGCCTGGCCCTCGGTGGCCTGGGACTCGCAGCGCTGGCCCTCACCTGCTTTGGAGATCCACTCCATGTACCCGTTCAGCTCGCGCTCAATCTGCTGCTGCCGCCTGAGCTTCAGGAACGCCCTCCGGTTCTCCACCCGCTCCCTTTCTTTGGCAAACTCTCTGCAGGAGCACGAGATCAGGGTCTGAGGCTGGGAGGGGGTTTTCGGGGGCGTTTGTGTGTGTGCTCGGGGGTTCTCTGGGGGGCGGGGTGGGGGTG
>NW_026002675.1:0-2245 GCF_001458135.2 Marmota marmota marmota | reverse complement strand
GTAACTCTAGCCCTAGAGCTAAAAAATAAAATAAAATAAAATAAAATAAATAAATAAAAACTTAGCCCTAGCCCTAACAATAACCCTTAAGCTAAAGCAACCCTAACCATACCCCTAGACTTAAACCTAGTCCTAATTCTGGCTGTAACCCTAACTCTAACTTGAACACTGATCCTGACAGCAACACTAATCCTAGCTCTCAAACTGACCCTAACACAAAACCTAAACCTAACACTAGACCTAGCCACCACCCTAACCCTACAACTAGCCCTAATCAGAACCCTAGATATTAAATTACCCATAGCCATAACTCTGAGCCTAATCCTAACACAAAACATAGCCTTAACCTGAGGCCTAAACCTATGCTAAGAATAATGTTAACCCTAAACATAGCCCTAACCCTAACCCTCGACTAACTCCTAAAACTATCTCAAAGCCTAACCCTTAGCCTAAATGTAACTTAGCCCTATCCCTAACCAAAATCCTAATGCTAGCCGCAATCCCAACCTTAACCCTAGCACTATCCCTAACTCTAATCCTAACCTTTACCCTAACCCTAACCCTAATGATAACCCTATCACTAAACCTAAACCTATCCCTAATCCTGATCATAAACCTAACCCTAGACCTTTACCTAAGCCTAACCCTTACCTTAGCCTTAACCCTAACTCAAAACCTACCACTAACTCTAAACCAACACTAAACCTGGCCCTAAATCTAAACCTATCCATTACTTATCCATTAACCCTAAACCTAACCTTAACCCTAACCCTAAGCTTACATCTAACCCAATCCATTACCCTAACCCTAACTCTAATCCTAGATCTAGCACTAAACCTAACACTTGCCCTAGCCCTAACCCTAGCTTAAACCCTAACCCTTTCCCTAACCCTAACCCTAGCCATAACCCTAACTCTAGCCCTAAACCTAAGCCTAACATTACACCAAAATCTAATTGTAGACCTAATTTATTCCTATTTCTAACCCTAAACCTAACCCTAGACCTAAGACTAACTATAACTCTCACACCAGATCTATCCCTAGTTCTAACCATACTTTTTACCGTAATCCTACACCTAGACCTAACCCTAGTGGTAACCCTTGCCCTATCCATAGCCCTAGCACTATCTCTAGATTGAAACCTAACTGTAAATCTAATCGTAACCAGATGCCTAAGCCTAACACTGAAACTAGACATAACCCTAATGCTAATTATAAAAGTAGCCCTAACCCTAGCCCTAGCCCTATAATAAAACCAAGCCATACCTCTAACCCTAACCCCTAACCTAAACCAAACTCTAACCCTACACATAGCCCTAAACAGCCCTAATTCGAGTCCTAACTCTAACCCTAAACCTAACCATGACCCTGACTCGTATAGAAACACTAACCCTAGCTGAAAACATCACCCTAACCTTAAACCTAGCCCAACACTAACCCTAGCCCTAAACCTAATCCTAAAACGAACCCTAATCATAATCCTAGTTCTTACGTTAGCTATAACCCTAATACTAGCCCTAAACCTAATACAAACATAGCCCTAATCCGAGTCCTAACCTGAGTTTAACCCTAAACATAATCCTAGGCCTAGCCCTAACCCTAGCCCTAACCCCTGCTCTTACTCTATCTTTTACTCTAAGCCAAACCGTCACCCTAATGCAAACCCTAGTCTAACCATAATCCTTAGCCTAACCTAAACCCTAACCCTATTACTAGTCCTAATCTTAGTCCTCATTCTAGCTCTAACCATAATCCAAATCCTAACCCTAATACTGATCCTTATTTAGACCCTAACACTAATCATAGGTCTAAACCTGAACCTGACCCTAAGCGGAACCCTAACACCAGCCCTACTGGTAAACTTATACCTAAACCTAATGCTAAGACTCCCCTAGACCTAATCCTAATCCTAAATCTAGCCATAACTCTAGCCCTAGCCCTAAAGAAACACCTAGACCTAGCCTTAACAATAACTCTTAATGCAACCTAAACTCTAAACGTACCCCTAGACATTAATGTAGTCTTAATTCTGGCTTCAACATTAACCCTAACCCTAACCAGAATAATGACCTCAACACTAACAATAATCCTAGCTCTAAACATCACCCTAACCCTAAACCTAACCCCAAAACTACAAGTAGACATAACATTAACCCTAAAAATAGCCCTAATCATAACACTAGTTCTTACATTAGCCATAGCTCTAACCAATCCAAAAACCTAGCCCTATTCCAAGCCCTACCAA
>NW_026002674.1:0-2245 GCF_001458135.2 Marmota marmota marmota | reverse complement strand
CTCTCTCTGAAAAAAAAAGACATGTTTATAATTCAATTTCCATTTTAATGTTGTACTTAATAATTAAATCATAAGTTTTGTTCTCTGAAATATACTGCTACATATGCTATACATATTTCACTAAGTAATGACTTTCATTAAATATACACAAAGTTATATTAATTTGACTTAGAGTAATAAAAATTCTGTGATTCCATTTTTCTCACAATAAAATAGCATAATATCTTTATAAAAAGCTCATATAACATAGGTATTTAATTTAATAGATAATTTACTAATGCTCCAAATTTTATTCCCAAAGATAAATTCAGTGCATTAACATGTTGTTATACATATTGTTGATTTTTAGTATGAAATTAGAAAAATTAATATACAAGCAAATCCTCACAACCTGTCCTTTATTCTCATATTTTTTCCTGATATTAAAAATGTCTATGTTACCTTATCATGGTTATATGCCTATAATTGTTTTTTTTGTTTGTTTGTTTTGGATAATAATATCAATTTTGAAATACAAATATTTGTGTTCGGATGTATGAGCAAATTAGCATATTACCATCATTCTTTTTTCTATCATTAGTACCAAGGTCATGACACTTTATTTTACTCACTTTATTTAATAACTGTGCTATTTTTCATTGTACTATTTTGCTGTGCTGACATTTTGATCTTGATACTTTTGAAGAAGTGCATACTATATTTTTTATATAATCATGTACAAAATGCTGGTATAGAATTCTATACCTTTTACTTTAATATTTTAATGATAGTCTTCAGATGTGTTCTGATAGTTTTTGTTCTACTTATTTCCTATTGCCCTATTTTTCCATGTTGTAAAGACTATTAGTTTCTGAAAAATTCTGAATTTGTAGGGAATTTCTTGTTGATTTGTTTTTATTTGTTATTCTAATTTGTTATATATGACAGCAGAATGTATTACAATTCATATTACATATACAGAGCAAAATTTCTCATATCTCTGGTTGTATATAAAGTATATTTACACCATTTGTGTCTTCATACGTATACTTAGGGTAATGATATGCATCTCATTCCATCATCTTTTTTACCCATTATGCCCCCTTCCTCCCTTTCCCTCCCCTTTGCCCTATCTAGAGTTTATCTAATCCTCCCACTCTCCCCTTCCCAATCCCACTTTGAATCAGTCTTCTTATATCAGAGAAAATATTCAGCAGATATTTCTTTTTAGTTGTTTTAAATAAGTATTAATTGATACAAAACAAATATTTTTCTTTGCATATTAAGAACTTCTATATCTCTATAAAATTTGTCTGTAATAGCATATCTTCCAATACTTCATATAAATTCATTAGTTCTGTACTTTCATATTGCACTGTATGCCATTCATGAGTAATTTCACTTATATTCTTTGTTTATGAGCTGGATTTTGGTTATTTTTTTTTCAGAGGACATTTCTATAGTTCAAATTTGCATTTACTTTTACCTAAAATTAATTCCTTACTTGGTTCCAACATTTATGCTTTCACCTCTCTAGTCTTCCATTTTAGTCAAATCTTTCCTTATCATATTTTCATATACTACTTCAAAGAGCTCACAAAAATATTTAAATTATTGCATTTATGTCCTTTAATAACCAGTAAATATTATCAAGGATAACATTTCATCTCTAATGTGCTTCTTATTTGAAATACATCAGTGAAACTATAGTGATCATTTTAGTGTTAACTTTCTCATGGTTTGTATTTTTTATGTGAATGTGGAAGTAGATGAGAAGATGGATTCAAGAGAATAAAAGGAAAATGGGTATTCTAGATAAACTAAAGACAATAATTTTTCTTGGCTCATTTTTAATGTGGAAAGAGGAAAATTATGCTTAAGGACAAAGAGTAATGCTTTTTTTTTTTTTTTTTTTTACAATAGAAGGTATCCAGCATGTAATAGGGTACAAATATCACTCTGAAAGAAAGGGAGGGAAATTTAAAAAAAATCAAAACCAACTAAAATTAAGTATTTATTATATTTGTTTCTATGAAACAAAATAGAAAGATGAAAAGAATTATAGGTGCTGTTAAGTAAAAAAGGTCTTTGGTAAAACACTGACATGTATTTCTACATAATTTGGAAAATATGTATAAAGAATCAAGTTTAGTTTTTTTAATGTGGTACATGTGAAATAATAATAGTAATACTTTCAAGTATTTGCCTAAGGTATACAAATAAAATGATGTGAATTTTTAAACATGTTTTTATAGCTAAATATTCC
>NW_026002673.1:0-2245 GCF_001458135.2 Marmota marmota marmota | reverse complement strand
TTTTTTTTTTTTTTTTTTTTTTTACATTTTTATAGTTTTGCCCTCCAACACACCAAATGTCCGCAGGACCAAGAGAATACGTTTTAAACCTTTGGAATACTGGCGAGGAGAGCGAATAGATTATCAAGAAACATCATCAGGTAAAACCTAATTTACATTGTAGTGTCTGATAATAAAAACAATAAGAAGATTAAATATAACTTACTTATGATTAGTATGTGCTAGACACTGTCCTGCAATTTAGGTACATTACTTTATTTAATCATCATTTCTCCCCCAATGTGATAAGAAAAGGATTCAAATCCTTATTGGTCTGATTACTATAGAGATGCTGATTTTTTTTTTCTTTTTGGTAGGTGTATTTTTGTGTATGGTTTTGTAGAGTATTGTTATAGTTTTATCTGACAAGGATTTTAATTGTATAAAAATCTGCATTGTTAGAACATGAGAAAATTATTATTCTTACAAGCCATTTTCTTATCATAGTTTTCTACAAAATGATAGAGGTTGAGTTAAGAAGTATAGTGTTATCTTTAAGTTATTTCCTTCCTTTGATGGATATAGCTAAGTCAAAGGGCACTCATATGTGGCTTACTACTAATAGTTTATCACCAGCTTCTGCTTTTTTTGTTTGTTTTAAACCCACTACTGATAACTGCTGATTTCAAGGAATTAACAAAGATCAATCCTATTTTATCAATGCTTCTAGATTAGCATGTTAAAGATACAAGTGCAATTGATTATTATTTGAACTACTAAAATTTAGTAACAGTAATATTTTCTTTGTTTCTTTGAAAGGAAATGTACCATATTTAAAGAGTTTTGTTTCGAACTTTTTACTTTTACAGATATAATATTGTATTTTTTTTTGTTGTTAAATTTCAGGAGAATTTGTGATTGGTGGAATATTGTCCCCAGTCACAGTAACATCTAAAAGAAAGGCAAAAGGAAACGTGGAAAGAGTCAAAAAAATAACTAATAGGAAAAGGATGTGTCTTCATAATGATGAAAGAAGTATGAACTTATTTCTGAAAGTAACTTTTAGATTTTATTTGTTTGTTTGTTGTTTGTTTATTGGGCACTGGGGATTGAACTCAAGGGCACTTGACTACTAAGCCACATCCCCAGCCCTACTTTGTATTTTATTTAGAGACAGAGTCTCACTGAGTTGCTTAGCACTTTGCTTTTGCTGAGGCTGGATTGGAATTTGTAATCCTTCTGCCTCAGCCTCCCGAGCTGCTGGGATTACAGGCATGTGCAACTGTGCCAGCTTAGATTGTATTTTCAATAACATAGTACTTTGAGAAGAACTCACTCCAAAAATTGTTATTTACCTCTAAAACCTTCAGATATAATACTATAGGTAAAATTCACTTTTTAATGTCCACTTTTTCCCAAATTTTGAAAGCATTGAGCTGGGTGCCCTAGTACATGCTTATAATCCCAGTGACTCAGGAGCTTGAAGTAGGAGGATCACAAGTTCAAGGCCCACCTCAATAACTTAGTGAAACCTTGTCTCAAAATGAAAAAGAAAAAAAAAATGCAGCTTGGTGGTAAAGCACCCCTGGGTTCAATTTCCAGTACCAGAAAGAAAAAAAAAAATAAAACATGAGTAAATTTACTTTTCATGTGTAAATTCCCCAGTCTAATGAATCTTAAAAGTTATCCATACTGAAACTATGCTTACAACAGACGTGTTAAATGAATTTTTTCTGAAGTATATTGCGTGTCTCAGGAAATATGCAGAACATTGTTTGGCTTTTTTGATGATGTAAGAATTTAAGAGTTGACATGTTATAATGTCCCTTATAGGGAATCGGAAGTTTAGGGTGTTTGCTTCTATTTTAAATATTGTGGGTTTTTTAATTATTATTTTTATTTATTATAGTAGTCATTTATAAGTAGGAAGAGTCTGTTATGTCTCTGACAGTTTGCAACTTGTCTGTTGCTATATTTTGTACTGTACTTTTTTATAATTGAGAATTAATTTTAAGTAACTAGTTTATATTTCATTGGTATTTCTTTTGCAGATAATAAATTAATACTAAATGTTGATATATCTCTAAGAGATCCTTTGCAGCCAACACCAGTAAAGGACCCAGAAACAAGAGAGATTGTTCTCATGGGTAAGATCAGAAATGATACAGAAAATATCTAATTTACCAATAAGAAAGAGGAAACTCTTATAAGAAAGAGGAAACTCTTGGCTTGATGATCAATCCACATACTCCCCCCGCCGCCGCAC
>NW_026002672.1:0-2245 GCF_001458135.2 Marmota marmota marmota | reverse complement strand
GTGTGGTCTAAGAACATCCTGACAATACTTATTTGCATTTTCAAATTCCAATTGCTTAACAATAAACTCGAACACCCCTGGGTCTCCGATAGAACTATTTACTGTCTGATAAAATCGGGCTACAAAATCCGAATACGGCTCACTGGCACCCTGTTTGACTCTTGTAAGATCTAAATTGGATTGGTCCTTGGAGACTATTTGTTTCCAGGCACGTTTAGCATAGTCAGTTATCTGATCATACACTACAAATTCATAATTTAACTGTCTTTCCAAATCAGCAAATTCACCCGTTCCTAAAAGCATTTCTACTGGGATCTGTAAATTTTGTTTTCTATTCCTTTCCACTTGTTCAGTACAAAAATCAGCCCCATAAGATTGCCAAAGTAATCCTAGCCCTAATTAAACCCCATCCCAAACCCTAAATCTAATTTTGGCCCTATAACTAACTCTAACACTCAAACTAGCCCTAATCCTAATGCTAATCCTGAAACTAGCCCTAACGCTAGCCCTTGCCCCCCCCAAAAAAAAATGAACCATAGCCCTAGCCCTAAACCTTACACTAAAACAAACCCTTACCCTAAACCTAGCCCTAATTTTAGATTAAATCTGAACCCTAAAACTAACCCTGACCCTGACTCTGACCAGAACACTAACCCTAGCTCTAAACAAAACCCTAAAAATAAAACTAAACCTAACACTAGTCATAGCCCTAACCCTAACCCTAAATTTAGCCCTAAACATGATGATGGCACTTACATTAACCACAACCCTAACTCTAGCACTAACTTAACACATAACCTAGACCTCATCCGAGCCACAACCCAAGTTTTAACCCTAAACCTAACCCTAACACAAGCCCTAATCATAAACATAACCCTAGCCCTAAACCTAGCTCTATCCCTATCCATTGCCATAAACTTAATTCTAACTCTAATTCTAAACCTAGTACTAAACCTAACCCTATCCCTAATCCTAATCCTATCCATTAACTTAATCCAAACCTAGACACTAAACCTCACCCTGTCATTAACCTAACAATAACCCTAATGCTAATTTGAGCCCTAACTTTAAAAAATAACTTATCTCAAACCCTAACCCAGACACTGACTGTAAAAATAGTCCTAGTTCTAAACCTGACCCTAACCCTAAAACTAATTCTTACCCTACATGTAGCCATTAACCTAACACGAGAACTATCTTTAACCATAACCCAAGACCTGATATTAGCCCTAGCCCTAATCCTAGACCTAAACTTAAAACAAACCCTAGCCCTCATCCTAGACCTAAACCTAGCCCTAATCATAACCCTAACCCTAATCATATCACTAACCTAATTCTAAACCTCACCCTCCCACTAAACCTAGATATAGCACCATCCCTTACCCTAAACATAATCCTAACCCTAACCCTAACACTAGACCTAAGCTGAACACTAACCCTAGCCCTAATCCTAGCCCTTATTTAACCCTATCCCTATTTATAATGCTAACCATAGCCCTAAGACTAACTCTGGTTCTCACACTAGCCCAATCCCTACTTCTAATCTTATCCCTTAACTTACCCTAACCCTAGCCCTAAACATAGCCATAAACCTAGCCATAACATTTGCCTAATACTTTTTCCTACTCCTAACCCTAGATCTAAATCTAACTCTAACTCCAACACTAACTCTAAACCTATCATTAATACTAGCACTAACCCTAACACTAATCATGAAACTATCCCTAACCCTAACCCTAGGAGTAAAACAAAACAGAGTAATAGCCCCAACACTAACCCTTAACTTAAACCAAATACTAATAATACCCCTAGACCTAACCCTAGCCCTAATTCAAGTCCTATATTTAACCTTAATACTCACCCTGACTCTGACTCATATCATAACACATACCCTAACTCTGAACATCACCCTAATCTTAAACCAAACCCTTCCAGTAACCCTAGACTTATTTTGAGTAATAACCCTAACTCTAAAACAAACTCTGACCCTGACTATTAACTTAACACTAACACTCGCTCTGAATATCACCCTAACCTTAAACCTAATCCTAACACTACATGTTTAACCCCTAACCATAAGCCCAAAATTCACCCCAATTGTAACCCTAGTTCTTACATTAGCTGTTGCCTAGCCCTAAAGTGAACACAAAACTAGCACTAATCTGAGCCCTAAACAAGCTTTAACCATAACCCTTGCCCTAATCTAAGCCCTAACAATAGCTCTAACCCTGTCCCTTACCCTAAG
>NW_026002671.1:0-2245 GCF_001458135.2 Marmota marmota marmota | reverse complement strand
GTTATCCTTAGGATAATGGATAGGGTTAGAGCTAGGCTTAGGGCTAGGGTTATGGTTAGGATTAGGTCTAGTGTTAGGCTTAGGGTTAGGGTTAGGGCTAGTGTTATTGTTAGGTTTAGCTTTAGGGTTAAAACTAGGGTAGGGCTTGGTTAGGGCTAGGTTTTGCGATAGGTTAGGGCTATGGCTAATGTAAGAACTAGTGTTAGGATTAGGGCTAGTTTTATGGTTAATGTTAGGACTAAGTGTATTTTTAGGTTTAGGTTTAGGGTTAGGTTGATGTTTAGAGCTAGGGTTAGTGTTAATTTCAGAAACAGTGTTTGGGTAGGGTAATGGTTACTGTTAAAGCCAGAATTAGGATTAGGTTTAGGTGTAGGGTTAGGGTTATTGTTTGTGTTAGGTTAAGGGTTATTGTTAAGGCTAGGTCTAGGTTTTTCTGTAGGTCTAGGGCTAGAGTTATGGCTAGATTTAAAATTAGGTTTAGGTCTAGGGCTAGTGTTAGGGTCAGGTTTATGTATAAGGTTAATGGTAGGGCTAGTGTTAGGATTCGGTTTACGGTTAGGTTCAGGTTTAGACCTACAATTAGTGTTAGGGTCAGGATAAGGGTCAGGGTTAGGGTTAGGGTTTGGTTTATGGTTAGACCTAGAATGAGGGCTAGGTTTAGGAATAGGAATAGGGTTAGGGTTTGGGTTAGGCTAAAGATTAGGGTTAGGACTAGGGTTAGCATTAGGGTGAGGGTTTGGCTTAGCATAAAAGATAGGGATAGAACTAGGGTTAGGACTAGGTTTAGCGCTAAGGTTAGGCTTAGGTTTAGGGATAAGCTCGGGTTAGGGCTAAGATTAGGACTAGTTTTGTATTAGGGTTAGGGCTAGTGTTAGTGTTGCGGCTAATGTAAGAACTAGGGTTACGATTAGGATTAGTTTTAGGGTTAGTTTTAGGGTTAGGTTTAGGGCTAGGTCTAGTGTTCAGGTTAGGTTTAAGGTTTGTGTGATGTTTAGAGCTAGGGTTAGTGTTAGGATATGAGTTAGGGTCATGGTTAGGTTTAGGGTTAGGGTTAGGACTCGAATTAGGTCTAGGGTTAGGGCTAGGTGTAGGGTTAGTGTTTGGTTTAGGTGAAGGGTTAGGGTTAGGGGAATGGCTTGAATTTGTTATAGGGCTAGGGCTAAGGTTAGGGCTAGTTTTAGGATTAGCCTTAGGGTTAGGGCTCCTTACAGTGTTAGGGTTAGGCATCAGGTTAGGTTTAGATTTAGAATTAGGTTTCCATCTGGGGTAGTGAAAGGGCTAAGGATAGGACAAGAGATGTGACTAGCGTTAGGGCTAGGTTTGGGGTTATGGTAAGGGATAGGGTCAGAACTACCGATAGATCTTGTGTGAGAGTTATAGTTTGTCTTAATTCTATGGTTAGGGTTAGGGTAAGGAATAGGGCTAAATTAGGGCTAAGATTTGGTTATGTTTAGTTTTAGGGTTAGATTTAGGGCTAGAGTTAGAGTTAGGGTTATGGTTAGGGCTAGGGTTTAAGCTAGGGTTAGGACTAGGGCGAGTATTAGGTTTAATGTTAGGTCTAGGTTTATGGTTATGGTTAGGGTTAGGGTTAGGTTCAGGGTTAGTTTTAGGGTTGGTTAGATGTAAGGTTAGGGTTAGGCTTAAGGTTAGATTTAGGGTTAACTTTAGGTTTAGGCCTAGATATAGTGTTGAGTTTAGGGTAAAAGTTAGGGTTTGAGTTAGGGTTAAGGCTATGACAAGGGTTAGGTTTAGGGTTAGGTCTAGGGTTATGTTTATGATTAGGGTTAGGAATAGGGTTAGGTTTAGGGCTAGGGTTATCATTAGGGTTAGAGATAGGGTTAAGGTAATGGCTAGGGTTAGACCTAGGGTTAGTGCTATGGTTAAGTTTAGAATTAGGGATAGAGTTAGGTTTATGGTTAGGGATAGATATAAGATTAGGTTAGGCTAAGGGTTAGGCTTTAGCTAGAGTTAGGAGTAAGGCGAGGGTTAGGGTCAGGGATACGTTTAGGGTTATGGTTTTGCTTAGGGTAGGGTTAGGCCTAGGATTAGGGCTAGGTTCTGTGTTAGGTTTAGGCCTAGGGTTAGGGCTATGAATAATGTAAGATCTAGCGTACTGATTATGGCTAGTTTTAGTGTTAGGTTTATGGCTAGGTCTAGTGTTAGATTTAGGTTTTGGGATTAGGGTCAGGTTTAGAGCTAGGTTTAGTGTTTATGTAGGGGCAGTTTCAGTTTAGAGTTAGAGTTA
>NW_026002670.1:0-2246 GCF_001458135.2 Marmota marmota marmota | reverse complement strand
CACTTCCAGCAAGTGTTTCCATGTTCCCATAGCCAGAAGTATACATCAGTAGCTGGAGTGGGGTCAAAAAGCTGCCCTCAAATGGCTATGTATGCATCTGGCCTCCATTAGGCAGGGTAGCAGTCAAAGAACTGGCAAGGACTATTTTAGAGTACATGAAACTGCTAGGTTTCTCCCAATAGACTGGAGAAAAGCTTCAAGTGGTCGAGGTCCTGTAACATAAAGGTGGGAACAGAGGTGAATGACATCTGAATATTGCCTGCTTATGGGCCAGTGAAACCTAGAGAAACATGAAACACCATTTTCCAGAGACAAAATTGTCTCAAGTACTTGGTATATGATAGCCCAGCTCCATGTAGAGGCTGAGTGGCTCTTGAAACATGTGTCTAAAAATAACTTTAGGGTGGGTAGAACAGGGACTGAGCTCTGACAGGGTATGATTGGGCTTCATTTGTTCCATTTATTTCTGGCAATGTTAGCTTGAAGGAGAAGAGAGTCAAAAGCAAAAGGAAGATGAATGCCTGGGAAGAAAAAAAAGAAAAGAACTGCTATTGTTCTCCATTATCATGGATATAAGAAAATCAGTTTCATTTTTAAGACATTTTCCTTCCTGTATACATTTCCTGCACATAAATTGTGACTTCTATATCATCAATTTCTTTTTCAGTGGGGAGAAAATTTGACAAATGATTTTCCAAGCTAAGAGCAATTCTGGCCAAACATGGATGTCCACACTCTCCTAGGGCCTGGACTGGGCCACATGGGAGTCTGTGTGCACAAAAAATAGGGGGAAAGCTGGGTTACTAGAGGCTGGGTGTCCCCCACCTGGAAGTTGTGTTGCCCAACTTATAGTGCCCTCATTTTTCTGAGGCAATAGCACTGGTGATCAATACAGTTTCAGGCAGCTTCTAGAGCCAGATTCTTATGTACAGTACTCTGAGGTTGCCAAATTGTTTGCCAATATTTGTTTTTCCTGAGAATAATTTTCCTCTTCCTGGAATCAGACCCAATGTTTAGGGTAATGGAGCAGTAGACTTGAGTCCTCAGAGAGGGTTTGACCACTGTCCCTGCCTTTTCATCCCCACTGCCACCACCCATGATCAAGTTATCTAGATTGCAATGGGGACTCAACTACCTCTGACCCCTTCCCTCACCCTGCCTACAAACTGTTGCTAAGTTATCTTTCTAAAATATGTTTCTAATTTTGCCACTTCTGTTTTTGAAAGATTTTTGAGTAAACCAATTATTTGGACTATTATTAAATAAACAAACTGGTCCTGTTTTTATCAAATTTCCCATTATTCTAATTTATTGTCTTCATAGTATTCCCTATAATTTCAATCTATCTTACTTAAGTGTGTCCTTGCTTATTGTCTATTCTCACCCCCTCTTGTTGGGATGTAATTTTTGTATAAGCCAGGGGTCTTATCTGCCTGTTCCCCAAGCAGCAATTGACATATGTAAGGTGATAAATATGAGCTGAATGAAGGACTCAATACATCAAATGCTTAACTTGGAATTGAAACACCACTTGACCAGTTATCCCACTCCTTGTTTTATAACCAAAGGAGTTAAAATCAGCATACTACAGTGTGATAGCCACATCAATGTTTATAGCAGCTCAATTCATAATAGCTAAGCTATGAAAACAACCTAGGTGCTCTTCAACAGATAAACAGATAAAGAAAATGTATGTATACACAATGGAATAATACTCAGCCATAAAGAAGAATGAAATTATGGCATTTGTCAGTAAATGGATGGAACTGGAGAATATCATGCTAAGTGAAATAAGCTAGTCCCACAAAAACCAAAGATCAAATATTCTCTCTGACATGTGGATGCTAACTCACAATAAGGGGAGGAAGAATAGAAGTTCACCGGAGCAGGGAATGAAGGGAAGGGATGGAAGATGGCAATGGAAAAGACAGTAGAATGAATCAGACATAACTTTCCTATGTTCATATATGAATACACGACCAGTGTAACTCCACATCATGTACAACCACAGGAATGGGAACTTAAACTCCATGTCTGTATAATATTATACTGTCATGGATAACTAAAAAGAACAAATAAAAAAATTAAAAAGAAATCAAATTCTTGTAGCCACAATTGAATCCTTTTTTCATAAATGACCTTTATTTGCTTTTATGATTACAAATGTAATACATGCTTACTGTAGAGAATCTGGAAAGTATAGAGAAATAGAAAGAAGAAAATAAAAAAACACCCATAACCCCACC
>NW_026002669.1:0-2246 GCF_001458135.2 Marmota marmota marmota | reverse complement strand
GTATAGGGTTAGGGTTAGTGTTAAGGTTAAAATTAGGATTAGGGTTAGTGTTAGGGTTAGGGTTAGCATTAGGCTTAGGGTTAGTGTTAAAGTTAGGGTTTGTGTTATGTTGAGGTTTAGGTTTACAGTTAGGGTTAATGATAGGCTTAGGGTTAGGTTTAGGGTTAGTATTAGGTAAGGGTTAGGATTGTTGTTAGGGTACTGGTTAAGGCTAGGTTCAGAGTTAGTTTTAGAATTAGGGTGAGGATCAGGGTTAAAAATCAGGTTATTGTTAAGGTTAGTTTAAGAGTTAAGATTAGGGTTAGGATTAGGGTTAGTGTTAGGGTCAGTGTTAGGGTTTGGGTTATGGTTTCTGTTAGGTTGAGGGTTAGGGTTAGGGATTCTGTTAGGGTTAGAATTAGGGTTAGGGTTCGATTAGGGTTAGAATTATGGTTAGGGTTAGGGTTAGAGTTCGTGTTAGGTTTTGGATTAGGTATACATTTTGGTGAGTGTTAGTGTTAGAGTTAGGGTTAGGGTTAGTGTTACAGTTAGGGTTAGGATTAGGGTTAGGGTTAGAATTAGTGTTAGGGTTAGGGTTAGGGTTAAGGTTAGTGTTCGAATAAGGGTTAGGGTTAGGATTAGTGTTAGGGTTAGGGTTAGGGTTAGTGTTATGGTTACTGTTTGGTTTAGGTTATGATTAGGGTTATGGTTAGGTTAAGTTAGGGTTAGGTGTAGGGTAGGTTTAGTGATTGTGATAGGGTTAGGTTAGGTTAGGTTTAGGGTTCGTGTTAATGTTAGGGTTAGGTTTGGGTTCATATTAGGGTAGGTTTAGGGTTAGTCTTAGGTTTATGATTAGGGTTAGGTTTAGACTTAGGGTTATGGTTACAGTTAGGGTTAGGGTTAGTTACAGGGTTAGGGTTAAGTTTAGTGTTAGAGTTAGGGTTAGGTTTCGGTTTAGGGTTAGGATTAGTGTTAGGGTTATGTTTAAGGTTAGGTTTAGGGTTAAGCTTAGGGTTAGCATTAGGGTTAGGGTAGGTTTTAGGGTTTGGATTAGAGTTCGTGTTAGGGTTAGGGTTAGGGTTAGTGTTAGGATTAGGGTTAGGGTTAGGGTTAGGGTTAGTGTTAGGGTTAGGGTTAGGGTTAGTGTTAGGGTTAGTGTTAGTGTTTTTGGTTAAGTTTAGGATTAGGGTTAGTGTTAGGGTTAGGATTAGTGTAAATTTAGGGTTAGGTTAGGGTTAGGGATAAGGTTAAGTTTATGGTTTATGTTACGGTTAGTATTAGGTTTAGGATTATGTTTATAGTTGCGGTTAGCATTAGGGTTAGTGTTAGGGATCGTGTTAGGGTTAGGGTTAGGGTTAGTGGTAGGGTTAGTTTCAGCATTAGGATAAGGTTTAGGTTTAGTTTAGATTTATAATTAGAGTTAGTGTTAGTGTTATGGTTAGGGTTAGGGTAAGTGTTATGTTTAGGGTTAGGGTTAGTGTTAAAATTATTGTTAAGTTCGGGTTAGTGCATGGTTTAGGGTTAGTGTTAGGGTTGGGGTTAGGTTTGTGTTTAGGGTTCGTGTTAAGGATAGGGTTAGGGTTAGATTTAGGCTAAGGTTAGGGTTTGGCTTAGAGTTCATGTTAGGGTTAGGGTTAGGAGTAGTGTTAGGTTTAGGTTTAGGGTTAGTGTTAATGTTAGTGTTAGGGTCACAGTTAGGGTTAGGGGTAGTGTTTGGTTTTAGTTATAATTAGGTTTAGAGTTAGAGTTAGGGTTAGGATTAGGGTTAACGTCAGGTTTAAAGTTAGGTTTAGTTTTAATGTAAGGGTTAGGGTTAGGGAGAGGATAAGGGTTTGGGTTAGTGTTAGGTTTAGGGTTAGGTTTTGGTTTAGGTTTCGAGTTAGGGTTAGGGTTGATGTTACTGTTAGGGTTAATGTTACTGTTAGGGTTAGGTAAGGGTTCAGGTTAGGGTTGTGTTAGTGTTATGGATAGAATTAGCATTAGGCTTAAGGTTAGAATTATGGTTAGTTTTAGGATTCGGTTAGGGTTACGGTTAGGGTTAGTGGTAGGGTTAGGCTTATGGTTAGGTTTAGGGTTAGGATTAGGTTTAGGGAAAGGGCTAGGGTTACTATTAGGGTTAGGGTTAGAGTTCTTGTTAGAGTTAGGGTAAGTGTAAGGTTTAGGTTTTGGGTTAGGGTTACAATTAGTTTTAGGGTTAGAGTTAGTGTTTGGGTTAGGTTTAGGGTTAGGGTAATGTTTAGAGTTAGATTTAGTGTAGGATTAGTTTT
>NW_026002668.1:0-2246 GCF_001458135.2 Marmota marmota marmota | reverse complement strand
TATATATATATATATATATATTACTAATCTATAACCTATAGCTTTCACTCATATTGATTTTATTTAATTAGTTCACATTACAACAGTTCAATTTTGTCATCTGTTCTTACTTGGCTGCTGTTGGCCATGACCATTTTTCAAACACTTAAAAAATTGATTACCTTGACAGTTTTAAAAAATACTGCTTAGATATTTTGTATAAGGTCTTCTATTGAGATGATATTGATATTTTAATCATGTTGAGTGTGGGACAATATGTTTTGGAGAAGAAAACACAATACAAAAAAGAAAGTGTTCTTATGATCACTTTGTATCAAGGATACATATCATCTTTTATGATTCGTCATGGTTGATGTTAACTTCATCACCTGGTTTGAGATAGTGTTTTTAGGATTCTTCATTGTAGTTAATCTGTCTCTACCTTTCCTTTGCTGTCTTCTTTGGAAGGAGTTACAATATAATTGCCGCAGTCTGGCTGGGCACAAACCATGAGCCACTGAAGCAGGAACAAACTTTATTTTTGAACTCCACCAAAACACTTCACACACGCTCCTGGGCACTCCTCCCAAATGCCACGCGGCTTGTCCAGGAACCTGCAGCCGGAAATATCCTCCGGAAATCCCTCCTCCTGCACTTCCCCAACCAATGGGAACTCTCCGGGAATCCCCGGGAATCCGCATAAGAACTCCAAAGTAGCTTGAGAACTGCAAAGTAGCAGCCAAGGCGGATAGTAATGCCTCGCCTGTCAATCGATACTGTTGGCAAAAATGCCAGGGGCCATTCCGACTCGGCTATGGCTCTCAGCATCTCCCCCCTTCTGTTTAATTAAACAACAAGCAATGTGGCTTAGGGACCGTGCCTGTTAGGTTGTCCAGTACAACATATGGTCCTTACCCGTCATCGGATGAGCTGACCTCTAGGCGTCAGCCTCCTGTCTTAGGTTGGTACCACTGCAATTGGATCATACCCGTCACTGACTACCAGTCCAGCATACAGCCATACTTGTGGATAGGCCTTTGCACCAGTGGGGGGGTGAGGTTCTTTGCCTCACCTCTGTTGGCCCCCAAATTTTAGACCATCACTACCAGAAGGGAGGAGGATACAGAAATGCCACGACACCAAGCCAATTGACGGCTCCTTTGGAAAAATTGTACCACCGGTGACACCGTCAGCAAAGATACGCCAGCACTACCACAATTTGCTACACGAACAGATCACAATGCAAGTGATACATAGTCCAGGCAAGTTCTGCAAGCAGTTCAAAGCAGAGGAATCCATCAATGTCCATTTCCTCCCAAAGTAAATCGACTCCTTGATTGAGCATTACTTGTTGAGTTATTATTCATTGATGCATCAGTTTATACAGTTTGTTGTGATAACTATCGAAGAAACTGAAGTTTGGTTTTATCTTTGTCTTCACCGGCACTGGGATAAAGATAGGAATTCTAGCAACAATGGCTAAAAAAAAAAAATATATATGTACATTCCAACAGGTACTAAGAAAACAATTTTCTGAACAATTTACATTATCCTGAACAGAATTATTAAATATAATGAAAAGGAAAGGTGAAAGTAAACAAACAGATCTATTAACCTCCTTATTTGTTCACATATTAAAACAATCCTCAACAGCTGTTTACCCAATTTAAATTAAACCCTTAAAATCATGTGAATAAAAAAAAAATTCGGATCCATTTTTTCATGAGCACTCATCATATATGATATATGGACATACGCACATACAGACATACAACACAAAACACAAGTGTGCACACAAACGTACAACACATAAGACAATAGTAAAGGCCTTGTAGCTTTACACAGGTGAAATCTCCATTGCAATGTTTAAAAACTCCACAGTCAAAAAATAAAACTGATCAGAAAAACATTAACCTAGGTCTGTATGAGCTCAAAAATAAAATAGAACTTTATGATGTGGGAAAAGGCAATAATAAAATAGATATTGAAAAAAGCATCCTGGTTGATCACTGTCACAGATGTAAGAATTGCCAAGCTGGAGCTCTGGATATCAGCTGTTATGGATTTGAGTCAAATCATCTTCTTTTTGGTCTATAGAAATCGCTTTGGCTAGTCTCTCTGGAATCCAAATCGGCTGTTGTTCTCCCTGTGGAAGCACACAAACAGAACCCTAACTCCAGACAATCACTGGGTCAGGACCTTAGTTAATCTCTCTGGAATCCAAATTGGCTGCTGTTCTGCCTGTGGAAACACACAAACAGAACCCC
>NW_026002667.1:0-2246 GCF_001458135.2 Marmota marmota marmota | reverse complement strand
AATTTGACCCTCAGAAAAACTAACAATTTAGATCAAATAAAAAAATTATGAATAGTCACGAACATTGTCCCAGTAAAATAAAGCCTAAATTTTTGGGCTGATGTTTACAGCTGGTTTGTTTGTTTTGATACCGGGGATGGAACCCAGAGTATCTTGTATGCTGGGCAAATGCTCTGCCATTGAGTTAGACTCCTAGCCACTGATGTTTGCTTTTTTCTTTTCTTATTTTGGTACCAGGGATTGAACTCAGGGCACTTTACCACTGAGCTACATCCTCAGCCCTTTTAATTTTTTAAATTTTGAGACAAGGTCTCACCAAATTGCTTAGGGCCTTGCTAAATTGCTGAGACTGGTCTCAAACTTGTGATCCTGAATCACTGGGATTATAGAAGTGCACCACCACACCTGGTTTATAAGAGAAAAATTTATTTATTTTGTTCATAGCTTTATCGAGGTAAATTGAAGTGTAATGAAATGCACATATTTGAAGTATGCAACTTGATCAGTTTTGATATGTATGCAACCACTACAATCAATATAAAAAATTTCTATTACTTTTTTAAAACTTTGAAATCATGCAGACTGTGTTTTTACATAATCTATTACATTAGAAATCAATCACCTTAGAATATATAGAACCCTACCCCCACACAAACTATTTCAAAATGAAATGTGCACTTATAAATATCTCATAAGCCAAGGAAGAAAGCACAGGAAAGGTAAATCAAAAGTGCTTTGAACTAGGTGATAATAAAAGCTTAAAGTATGAGCATCTCTGGGGTGAAACAGTACTCAGATGAACATTTGTTCCTTAAAGTACTTGTATTAAAAAGAAGCTAGAATAACAATCAGATTATTTTCAAATTATGTAGTAGGAAGAAAACAATAAGAGTAGGAGCAGAAATATATGAAATAGAGAAGAAATAGTATAGCTAAGATTTGATAAAAATCAAACAAGTCTAATCAAGAAAAAAGCAAGAACACAAAAATTAATATCAATGGAAAGGGAGCTGTCAAAATAACCCTACGATGCTTCAAATATATTAAGGTGATATTACAATTGTATGCCAACATATGTGATAGCTTACATAACATGGTCTATATTAGACAAGGATCCGTGTGCTGCTGAGAAGAAAGTGTATTCAGTCATTGATGGATTAAATATTCTCTATATGTCTCTTAAGTCTAAATTAAGTCTAAATTATTTATTGTATATTTTTACTTCTATAGCTTCTTCATTTACTTTTTGTTTGGAGGATCTATCCAGAGGTGACAGAGACATGTTAAAGTTACCCAGTATTATTGTGCGGTGGTCTATTTGATTCTTGAAATTGAAAAGGGTTTGTTTGATGTACATAGATGCGCCATTGTTTGGGGCATAAATACTTACGATTGTTATGTTTTGTTGATGCATAATTCCCTTAAACAGTATGAAATGTCCTTCTTTGTCCCTTCTGATTAACTTTGGCTTGAAGTCCACTTTATCTGATAGGAGGATAGAAACCCCTGCTTGTTTATTTGATCCATGTGAGTGATATATTTTCCCCATCCCTTCATCATCAGTCTGTGGATATCTTTGCCAATGGGGTGAGTCCCTTGGAGACAGCATATTGTTGGGTCTTGTTCTTTAATCCAATCTGCCACTCTGTGTCTTTTGATTGATGAGTTTATGTTACTAATGTTCAAAGTTCTTATTGAGATATGATTTGTATTCCAGGTCATTTGAGTTTCTAGTTTTTAATTTGAATTAGTTTCTCCTTTGGTGGACTGTTCCTTTAGTGTAATTCCTCCCTTTGTTTGCTTTCACTTTTTTTTTTTCCATTTCATTTTCATAGAATGTTTTGTTGAGAACTTTCTGTAGTGCAGGCTTTCTGTTGCAAATCCCTTTAGCTCTTGTTTATCATGGAAGGTTTTCATTTCATCTTCAAATATGAAGTTTCAAATGATGGTGGAATGGGATGGACAACTTATCAAAAGTACATGTATGAAGACATGAATTGGTGTCAACATAGTTTATATACAAACAGAGATATGAAAAGTTGTGTTCTATATATATAATAAGAATAGTGATGCATACTTCTGTTATGTATTTAAAAAATAAAAGCAATTAAAAAATAAAAAATAAATTTTGAAAAAAAAATATGAAGCTTCATTTTGCTGGATATAGGATATGTTGGGAGTCACCCTGGCTCCAAAAACTAACTTCCCCATCCCCCGAGAAGAGCCATCCAATGGTGAGCCCTGTT
>NW_026002666.1:0-2246 GCF_001458135.2 Marmota marmota marmota | reverse complement strand
AAAAAAAAAAAAAAAAAAAAAAAAATTCCTTACCTCGGTTTCTACTGGTTGTCCTGGTAGTAATTATAATAACATGTGATAAGCATTTGTTATATGCCAGGCACTAAGTTAACCACTTTATACTATAATTTATTTTCTCAGCATGGCCCTATAAGACAGCTATTGTGATAATTATCTAATTTTTTAGGAACAGAAACCAAGGCCTAAAGAGGTAAAGTAACTCATTCAAGATCATGAAATTAGGACAAGGTATAATCTGGTCTGAGAGTTGTATCCTCCATCCCTAGGATAATTTTGGAATGTAGCTGGTATTCAATATTCTTTGCCTAACCTTTCCTTATTTTCCAATGTTTTACTTATTTGGGGATGTTGATCTGAATGTTAAAAGTTCATTGTACAGCATTAAGTTTTTTGAAGAGAAGCATTATATTAATTCAGTGGATAAGTAAGTGGATGAATGTGGGTTTTAGCTCTAATTCTTTAATTAGTTTTTCAAAATTAGCTTGTTTTTATCTCTAAGTTTTTCAGTGTATTCTAAAAGAGAAGTTTGCCTCAACGTGAGGCTTTGCTGCTTCACTCTCTGCTGGAAGATTTGTTTCTCTTCATCAGATAATTTGGACATTTTATTTTGTTCTTTTTTCTTTGGTATCCTGATTAAAGGATTAGAAAGCCCTTTTCTAGGTTTGAGTCACTAATACCACCCTGTGCAGAGCCTTTAGCTTCAGGGACATTGATTTGCATTTGTTGAATGCATAATGACTTAGCAGCAGAACTGCCTTTTTCCCTGTTAACTATGTTAACTGTTCTTACATTGCCCATGTCTGCCATCTCTAGGTGCAGTTCTCAGAGTGAACAAAGATATCAGAAGTAGGTGTGGACAGGAGATATGACCAGGGTGGTGCTGAGAACATTGAAAACATAAGCTTGAGGCTTCAGAATGGAGATAACTGGTTTAGCTATCATATTGCCCTTCTGTGGCCCCTTTATATTTAGTTCTCACTCCTAACTGAACATTTTATTTAGGCTTGGTATGTGCCAGATACAGCTAGGAATCCAAAAATAATGGCTTTTTTTTTTTTTCTCGGAGCTGAAGATCACATGTTCCCTGCTAAGTGGTCTCTCTAGATAGAAATGCTTTAGTGGAGGTCTTCTGGAGAGTGTACTTTGGGGCATGGAGGGAGGCAGAAATGACTGCCTGGTATACTGAAGTGTTCAGTCATGAAGAGAATCATTTTTTGAACTGGGAACAGAATTTACCAGTTAGAGTAGGTTAGTTGGCCAACATCTCTGGGAAAGAAGACCACCACAGCAAGAGGGAGGATGAAGTATTTGGGGAATGATATGCATTTTGTTGATTGTAAGAGGGTGAGACAAGGGGATGAGCTGGGTAAAATCAGGGCCAGATTGTGCAATGCACATAGTGACAAGGCAGATATTAGAAGCCTTTTCTAGGGTACACTTGTACATTGCTGGTGGGACTGCAAATTGGTGCGGCCAATTTGGAAAGCAGTATGGAGATTCCTGGGAAAGCTGGGAATGGAACCACCATTTGACCCAGCTATTGCCTTTCTCGGACTATTCCCTGAAGACCTTAAAAGAGCGTACTATAGGGATACTGCTACATCGATGTTCATAGCAGCACAATTCACAATAGCTAGACTGTGGAACCAACTTAGATGCCCTTCAATAGATGAATGGATTTAAAAAATGTGGCATTTATACACAATGGAGTATTACTCAGCACTAAAAAATGACAAAATCATGGAATTTGCAGGGAAATGGATGGCATTAGAGCAGATTATGTTAAGTGAAGCTAGCCAATCCCTAAAAAACAAATGCCAAATGTCTTCTTTGATATAAGGAGAGCAACTAAAAACAGAGCAGGGAGGAAGAGCATGAGAAAAAGATTAACATTAAACAGGGATGAGAGGTGGGAGGGAAAGGAAGAGAGAAGGGAAATTGCATGGAAATGGAAGGAGACCCTCATTGTTATACAAAATTACATATAAGAGGATGTGAGGGGAAAGGGAAAAAAAAAACAAGGGAGAGAAATGAATTACAGTAGATGGGGTAGAGAGAGAAGATGGGAGGGGAGGGGAGGGGGGATAGTAGAGGATAGGAAAGATAGCAGAATACAACAGTCACTAGTATGGCAATATGTAAAAACATGGATGTGTAACCGATGTGATTCTGCAATCTGTATACAGGGTAAAAATGGGAGTTCATAACCCACTTGAATCAAATGT
>NW_026002665.1:0-2246 GCF_001458135.2 Marmota marmota marmota | reverse complement strand
TTTTTTTTTTTTTTTTTTTTTTTTGTGAGCTTTGCAGCTGCTACTGTTTCATTGTAGCATTTTGTTTTGGTGAGTTTGCTGATATGTCTCTTCTACTATCCCCCACACAATATTTCACAGCTCTGCTATGTCACTTGGAATAGTATTTTAGTGTCCTAGCCAGCCGGATAACAATATTTATTGAATTTAGCACCTGCTCAGTGCAGAACACATATGGAAGTTAGAGGAGGAAGATTTATAGAAGACAAGATTCTTGCCTCTAAACTTACTTATAATGTAATTAGGAGGGTGAACACATTCCTCACAAAGAATCTAAACAATTGTTTTTAAAATAAACATACCAAAAATAAAAATAATCATTGGGTAATTCTGGGGTTTTGATCCTGTGTTGAGAGCCACAGCAGAAGGGGCCCCAGCAAACTTCCAGCTGCCGGCTGATGATTGGCTCATAGCTGCCCAGCAACATCTAGCTGATTGGCTCCTCTGCGGTGATGCTCATTGGGCTGTTTCCCTGCCCTTTCAGACCACGGAGCTGCTCATTGGGGGACTTTTTTGGCTCCTCCCACACGACCCAGCCAATGGGCCTCAAGAGCAGGAGGATTGTGGGAGGTGGAGAGGCTTGTGGTGGTGAGAGAGGCTTGTGGGTGGTGGCAGTTGGGCTCTGAGGGTTTTTCCTGAGGAGCAGTTTTGTTTGGCGAGTGTGGTTCTAAAAATAAAGTTCTGTTTCTTTTGACAAGTGGCTCCTGAATCGTGCCCAGCCAGACTGCGGCAATCCTGGATTTAAATAAACAGTCTTATACTGGCAGGATAGAAGGGCTTTCCATAGCCTGGTGTGAAAGTGAGAATGAGTGAATTAAGTGTTGGAAAGGGTAATGACAGTTATGTGGATACCTTTGAGGGATGGTACCCAGAAAAAACAAAGGAAGCTCTACCCTGCTTTCGTTGGGGAACTCCAGCAGGAAGTGGAGAACAGATGTTTGCCTCAAATTTATCTGTGTCTGTGTGTTCTATAATGTATGCTTGAGTCTATAGGTTAAGATAGTGCAGTTTGTACTTTTAGGGTAAGAGATCAAATGTGTATTTCATTTTATGCCACAGATATATTTTTGAAAATATAAAACAATCAAAAGTTGTGGAGCATCTACTATGCCTCATATACTGACCTAAATGCTTTAACCAACATACATACTCTGTAAAGTGGGCATTACTATTTTCATTCTGCATATGAGGAAGTGGGTCAACAGAAAGGTTAACAGCATAAGTGCCAGTGTCATACAGCCACTGAAGTGTGGAACCCCTAATGTAGGTCGGTTTGTCTGACCACAAAGCTCAAGCTTTTGTATGCCACACGCGTTAAGATATAGTAGAACGTGAATCACGTTCTCTTTTAGAAAGCTATGGCATGCAGACTCAATGTAAGACTCCTGGAATATTGTCTGTATTTAAGTGACAACTCGAAAGGTGGCAATATAGTGTATATTTGAACTATAAATGAAAAGACTTAAGTTTTTCAGGCTCTCTCACCATTGTCCGGAGCTCATTTAAAAAAAAAAAAAGTAGAAGTGGTGATTATTTTTAGAAGTCCTACAGTCATTTACTTGGCAAGTCACATTATCTACAGAAATTTCTACAAGCAGAGATGTTAAGTAAAAGGTAAGACACACACAAACACACATTATTGAGTGCATGATGGTGTTTATTTCATTAAACATACAGCACTTGGCCCCATTTGACATCAGAGAATGAAATCGAAAGTATCCTTAATAGTTTTTAGGTTTCTCTATTAAGCAGATAACCGTGCAAAGCAACATCCCGGGACAAACCAATTTCTCTGGGGGACAGACCAAAGTTTCTCACAAAGGCCAGGCTGTGAGACACGAAAAAGTGTAACTTTTGCTAAACTCAGAGGTCTGTCCAAGCGATAAAAGGAAGGCTGTCCGAGAGAGGAGAGTGCGGGTTCCATGAGGAGGTAAAGGGTGGCGGCAGGGGCAGTGCGCGCAGCGCGACGCCAACCAGGTGCTAGAGGTTTGGGCGCAAGCCCCACAGGTGTGGCCGGGCTACGCGACTGCCAGGCCTCCGGGCCGCGCCGGCCTGCGCATGCGTGCGGGCCTACGGCAACAAAACCGCCTTCCCCCGCGCCATCGCCCTCCACTGTTACTCAGGATCTCCGCCCCTCCTTCCTACTGCGCTCAAGGGACCATGGCCGATCCTCGCGTGAGGCAGATCAAGATCAAGACCGGCGTAGT
>NW_026002664.1:0-2246 GCF_001458135.2 Marmota marmota marmota | reverse complement strand
GTTTATGGCAAGTTATGGGTTAGGGTTTGGTTTAGGTTAAGGTTTAGGGTTAGATCAATGGCTCAGTTTTGTTTAAGGTCTAGGGCTTGGATTAGGGCTAGTTTTTGGATTAGCAATAGTGTTAGAGCTAGTGGTAGAATGAGGTTTTGGCTTAAGATTAGGGTTAGATTTAGACTTATGGTTAGATCTAGAGTTAGGGGTCAGGTTAAGTCTATTGTGAGTGTTATGGTAATGAATAGGGTTATGAATAGAAATAGGGCTAGGTTGTGAGTTATAGTTAGTTTTAGGGCTAGGGGTAGGGGTAGCGTTAAGGTTAGGGTTCAAATAGGGCTAGGATTAGCACTATGATTAGTGTTAGGGTTAGGCCTATGATTAGGGCTAGGGTTAGGGTTAGTTTTAAGGTGAGGGTTATATTTAGGGATAGGGCTACGGTGAGGGTGAGGGTTAGGATTAAGTCTAGGTTTAGGACTAGGATGAGGGCTAGGATTTGTGTTAGGGTTAGGGCTAGGATTATGGCTAGGGATAATGTCAGTCTAGGGTTTTGTTTAGGGATAGTGTTAGGGATAGATTTATGGCTAGGTTTGGTGTAAGGGTTAGGTTTAGTGTAGGGGTCAGGTATAGAGCTAGGTTATTATTAGGGTCAGAGTATGAGTTAGAGTTTGGTTTGGGTGAAGATTTAAGTTTAGGGCTCAAATTAGCATTGGGGTTAGGGTTGGGGTTAGACTAATGGATAGAGTTAGGTTTAAAGTTCAGGTTAGGTTTAGAGTAATGTTTAGGGTTAATGTTAGGGATAGGGTTAGGTTTAGGCCTAGGGTTAGCATTTGGTTTGGGCTAACCAAATGAATAGGTTTAGTGCTAGTGTTAGGGCTTCCGTTAAAGTTAGGATTAGGGCTAGGGTTTGGGTTACTCTTAGGGTTAGTGTTAGGGTTCGGTTTAGGATAAGTGTTAGGGTTTGAGCTAGGGTTAGAGCTAGGGTGAGGGTTAGGGTTAGAATAAGGGCTATGATTAGGGTTAGGGTTAGGGTTAGGACTAGGGTTAGCATTAGGTTTAGGGTTATGTTTAAGGTAATGTATAAAGTTAGAGCTAAGTTTGGGCTATGATTACACTTAGGATTAGGGATATGGTTAGGGTTAGGTTTAGAGTAAGGGTTAGAATTTGAGCTAGGGTAAGGGCTAGGGCAAGCATTAGGTTTAGGGTTTGTGCTAGTGTTAGGGTTAAGGTTATGCTTAGGTCTATACTTAGGGCTTGTATTGGGGCTAGGTTTTGTGTGAGGTTTATGACTAGTGTTAGGGCTATGGGTAATGTAAGAGCTATGGTTATGGTTATGGCTAGTTTTTTGGGTTAGGGTTATAGATATGTCTAGTGTTAGGTTTAAGTTTTGGGGTAGGATAAGGTTTCGAAGGTTTAGAGCTAGAGTTTGTGTTAGGGTAAGAATCAGTGTTCGGGCTAGCATTGGGTTTATGGTTAGGGCCAGAATTAAAACTAGGGTTAGGTCTAGGGCTATGGTTAGTCTTTGCATTAGGTTAATGGTTATTTTAGGGCTAGGGCTAGGTTTTTGTTTAGGACTAGGGCTAGAGTTATGGCTATATTTAGGATTAAGTTTAGGTCTAGTGTTAGTGTTATGGTTAGGTTTAGTTATAGGTTTACTGGTAGGGCTAGTGTTAGGGTTTGGTTTAGTGTTAAGGTCAGGCTTTTACCTAGGGTTAGTGTTACGGTCAGAATAAGGGTAAGGGTTAGGCTTAGGCTTCGGGTTAGTGTTAGAGATAGAATGAGGGCTAGGATTAGGACTAGTAATAGAGTTAGTGTTTGGGATAAGCTAAAGATTAGCGTTAGAACTAGAGTAGCATTAGGGTGAGAGTTTGGCTTAGGGTAAGGAATAGGTTTAGAGCTAGGTTTTGGGTTAATGTTAGGTTTAGGGTTAGGATTAGGGTTAAAGCTAGGGTTGAGGCTCAGATTAGTGCTAGGTTTTGTGTTAGGGTAAGGGTTATGGCTAATGTAAAAACTAGCTTTAGGGTTAGAGATAGTTTTAGGGTTAGGATTAGGGCTATGTCTAGTGTTTGGGTTAGGTTTAGGGTTAAGTTGATGTTTAGAGGTAGGGTTAGTTTTAGGGTGAGAGTCAGGGTCAGTATTAGTTGTAGGGATAAGTTTAGGACTAGGTATAGCGTTAGGATTTGGTTTAGGTTAAGGGTTAGTATTAGGGCTATAGCTCAGTTTTGTTTGTGGGCTATGGCTAGGGTTAGGGCTAG
>NW_026002663.1:0-2246 GCF_001458135.2 Marmota marmota marmota | reverse complement strand
ATTTTGAAATTGTTAGATGCAAGTTCTATTTATCTTAATTATATTTTATTTACAGAGTGTGCTGTCCAAATACTCAAAAAACACTACTTTTGATGTGCTTGTCATATCAGCAACTGGTATAAATTTTATGTGAGGCACTTCAATTTTCCAATCTGTTGCTCTAGATCAGGCAAGTGTTAAATGCCTACTTGTGTTCTATTTCACAATGCAATTCTTTTGTGTGAGATAAACCCCACTGCCCATGATTAGAATCAGTGAAAGACACCTACAGAGTAGAAAATGGCTATTGCCAAGATCACCCTTTCCACAATTTCAATTGTTCTGATACTATTTTCACAAATCATTTTTCTTTAAAAAAATTCTTTTTAAAATTTCCTTTTTTGTTGTGTGTCTTTTTAAATTTGTATTTCTTTTATTATTATTTCTATTATTATTATTATTATTATTATTATTATTATTATTATTATTTATTGTGTGTGTGGTGCTGGGGATTGAACCAGGGCCTTGTGCATGCAAGGTAAGCTCTCTACCAACTGAGCTATATCCCCAGCCCCTTAAAAGTTCCTTTTTAAAAGTTGTTGAGATGGGATCATTGCCCTTCCAAGATCTGAGATTCTACCAAGAAGTGTAAATACATGACAATTTTTAATACTATGCCAGTTACTTTGTTTAAAATACCACATTAAGAATGTGTCTTTAACTTCATTGCTTCATTTAACTTTTTTCTCTATTCTTAGTATTTCTGGTAAAATAAAATTTGATCCAATAAATCCATTATGTACAGATTAATAAATATTTATAAGAAGGTCTAATAGGTGATGCTAGCACATCCCATCATGGGGCACTTATTTTGCCCATTTATCCCAATTTTAGTGAGACTCAACTGGATCCCTTAGTGGTATAATTTGGATATATTTTGTCCCCCAGAGAGTCATGTCCTAGCAGCTTGGCTCCAGGCTGGTAGTGTGGTGGTGTTGAAAGCTTTAAAAGATAGTTAGGTTACTGTGGACATCATCCTTGGAAGGCATTAATGTAGTTCCCTGAAGGTTATAAAACAAAGCCACCCTATTCACTTGACCCTTTCTGAATATAGCCAGTTCCTTTGGTTTCTCCACATTTTATGAGGCAGTCAAGGAGACTTTGCCACAGAATGAACAGATGAAGCCACCTGATCTTGAATTTTCTGTCTCCAAAACTGAGCCAAATAGACCTATTTTCTTTTCAAAAGACTTAGCCTCAAGTATTTTGTTAAAGCAACAAAAAGGACGAATATACTTGGTTAATGTGATGCAAACTATTCCTCTCAAATCAATACAAAGGCATGTCTTCCACCTGAACTATACAAATAATCTATTCACTAACCCTTTTATACTATGGGAATATACTGTTTCCCCAACAATTTTTACAAGTGATTTTGATTTTAAGCAAATAAAATCTTTGATTTTTTTCAAATGTCTCTACTAAGTTAAACTCTACTTGGTCTTAATGTGTGACTGTGTGTGTGTGTGTGTGTGTGTGTGAGAGAGAGAGAGAGTGTGTGTGTGTGAGAGAGAGAGAGATTGCATTGTTAAAATCTATTTCCTTTAAATGTTTTGCCAAAATTTTCTCAAAAGATACTGATTTTTCTTTTATTGTTAATATTTTATCCAAGATTTGTTACTGGATTTATCCTGGCTTCATAAAACAAGTTTGTTTTCTACTTTTTGAAAGAGTTTGTGCAGAGCTTAGTAACACTTCTAAATATTTGATAGACTTCTCCACTGAAGTCATCAGAACATGGAGTTTTCTTTTTGTCAAGGTTTGGGATTCCCAATTCAATATTTATTTTTAGATCTTTCTGTTTCTTCTTACATCATTTTTGATAAGTTGCGTTTTAAGGATATTTAAATGTCAATTTAATTTACTAAATCTATTGGCATAAAGTTGTTTATAACATGCTCTTCTATTGTCTTTAATATCAACATGTCCTCATTTTCATCAATGAAAATGATGTCCTCATTTTCATTCTTGATGTAAGCAATTGATGTTTTCTCTTTTTAACTTGATCATTTTTCTTAGTTTCCTGCCACTACAGATGATCATAAACTGAGTGACTTAAAACAGAAATGTATTCTCTCACAATTCTGGAGGTCAGCCATCTAAAATCAAGTTCCCCTCTGAAAAGTCTGGTTGCAGGCAATCTGTGACATTCCCTGGCTTGTAATTCCATCACTCCAGTATCTCCCTCCATTGTTGCATGGCTATCC
>NW_026002662.1:0-2246 GCF_001458135.2 Marmota marmota marmota | reverse complement strand
GCCCTGTGCAGCTCTGAAAGGCGGCCCAGGCTGGGGTGAAGCTCCGCAGCAGAGCCCTGCCCAGCCTGTGGGAGGCCCTGGTCCCAGCTCTAGCACTGAGGAAAACAAGGAAGAAAAACTCAGGGTGCTCAGCTGTGGCCCTGCATGTCCCCACTGCCTGCCCCTGTTGTCAGGACCCCCTTTCTCCACTTTGACTCCCTGCCTCAAATACCCTGCTGTTACCTTGGATCACACTTGACAATCCAAGCCTTCTCCCCACTCCCCAAAACTAATGTAGTTACAACCTGAAAGTTTCTTTTGCTGTGTAAAATACCATGTTCACAAATTTCAAGGGTTATGACCTGGACATTTTGGGGGGTCCTTATGCAGATTACCATAATTGCAAATGGGAGCAAATTGCCTGATGATAGAGATGGGTTTAACAAATGAAAAGCCGGATGACAACATCTTACCAGGCAGACAGCCATTGAGCCTGACATATGAGGGTAGAGTTCATGATTATCTCTACAGTGCCGGGATCTTATGTCCCACTCATCCAGTGATTCAGGTCAAAAGCCAGCAGTGACTTCCCCTGGCAGTGGGCCTGGCTGCCTGCACTTGGCTCCCTAGACGTGTCTTGGAAGTTCCCATTCCCCATGCCACCTTTGTTTGCAGGCTCCATGAAGAGCAATCTGGATGATTTCAGATCCGCAGATGAAACACGTGCCTGGAGCTTTCTAAAGTCTGTGTGTAGATGGATGGGCTCTTTAGTCCTCTGCCCAGTAAGAGCCAGACTCACCCACGTGGGCCTGGGAGGGGAGGGAAAGCGAGCGCTGTGCGTCAGCCTGGGCTTGGGGACCACTCTATCTCCAGGTGCTTGTTCCCTAAGGCTTGGGACAGAGGGAGCAGGAGCACTGCCAGCACACCCATGCTGGGCGCATCAGGGAATGACGCGCCACCCACGAAGGCCACCCCAGCCAGGAGAAAAAGTCCCTCGGGCACCAGTTTCCTCCTGGACTCCTGGAGCACTATCCGAGTGCGTGAGACCCGCGCCTGTGCGCCAGGGCTCCTCCCACCCTCGGTCCGCCTTGCTCATCCCCCACCTGGGAATTCTACAGGTTTTCAGGCTTTCTGCCGCCCTTGAGTTGGTGTGATTCATGAGTGGCGTCGCTCCACTGGGCACTTCCCTCTATCGGGCTTTACTCTGGGAAGTTCTGATTCGAGGAGATTCCTGCCTCAGGAACTAAAGGGTGGAGAGGGAGATAAGGCATGCAAACAGCAGACTGCAAACAGCTTTACACCCGCCAGAGACCAGAGACCGGGGCCAGGCTCAGAAGTGGCACTGAGAGAAAGTGGTGAGCTCCTCTGAATGTGAGAGATCCAGGGCTCGATATCTGCAGACTGTTTCAAAAGACCACCAGGAGGACAGAAAGAAGTCAGATCTCAGGAGGGTCCCCCGGCATGTGGCACCGCCCAGAGCCCGGAGCAGTGTGGATCTCAGGGCTGTGTGTGCGCTGGGCGCAGGGAGGAAGGCGGGGCCATCGCCAGAGCCTTATCAGGCACCTGGCCAGGGCTTCAGGGCGCCTCCTCCAGGGAAGAACTGAGGCAGGAGAAGGTGATCAGACAGAAAATATCAAGATAACTCTGTTTTCGGAGGAGAGGGAATAGCCAGAGTGGTGGGCTACTTCAAAAGTACACACACACACACACACACACACATATGCACACACATGCACATCACACAAGCACACGCGCACGTGCGCACGCACACATAAAAGAGCATTGTAGGTAGAATAAGGGAACAGATCTGACCAACGATTGGGAGGCACATTGGCAGGGTTACCGGCTCACTGGATGTAGAGGGAAGCTTAGGACAAGGGACAGTGTCCAGCATTACTCTGACAATTCTAAATAAATAACTGAGTCAATGTGCATTGCCAACACAAAGAGCGGAGAACGCAGAGGCCCTGGGACAAGGTTGGGTGTGACTGGGTTTAGATCATCTTGACACACAGAGGAAACACTTGGCCCAGCCAACACTCGGCCTCCCGCCCTGTCTCCTGGCCATGTCCACGTCTTGGCTTTTCCCCCACAAAGTGGTTGTTCTTTGTTTTATTCAAAAGTGCATTATTTAATTTAAAAAAATCCCACTTTTTTTATTTTTATAAATAAAATTTATTGGGGGAAATTCATAACAGAATTTGAATGGGGGTACTTTTAGATACTTTTGTCTGCTTTTTGATACTGAATTGCAGTGTTTTTTTTTC
>NW_026002661.1:0-2246 GCF_001458135.2 Marmota marmota marmota | reverse complement strand
GGAATTGCCCCATAGGAGGAGGGTTTAACAAAGCTAGGTATCAAAGGAATAGAATACCGGGTATTTGCCCACGATGCCATAGAGGGAGACATTGGGCTAATGAATGCTGTTCTCAAACCACCATAGAGGGTACTCCGTTATCAAAAAACGGACAAGGACCAGGTGTTTACCCAAGATATTGTGGAGAAAGACATCAGGCTCCATTGCCAAAAAAAGGACTGGGAGGTCCAATGCTTCGGGGCCCACAACCACAATTATACGGGGCAATGGAGGAACCCAGCAACACCATCAGTTTAGTGCCCAGGACACATTGTCCATTAAATCCCTCACCAGACAAACCAGAGGGAGTGCAGGTTTGGACATCTGTGCCTCCGCCAGAGCAGTACTAACTCCAGATATGGGAGTTCAAATAATTCCCACAGGAGTAAAAGGACCTCTTCCCCAAGGAACAGTAGGCTTATTATTGGGATGCAGTTCCTCTACACTAAAAGGACAAATGATAAGTCCAGGGGTAATTGATCCTGATTATGTAGGTGAAATAAAAATTATAGCTAGTTCTCCAAGAGGTATATCAGTAATTTCACCATGAGATAGAATAGCACAGTTATTAATAATACCCAGCCTACATGATAAATTTTCCAGTTATTTGTTCACATATTAAAACAATCCCCAACTGCTGTTTACCCAATTTAAATTAAACCATTAAAATCACGTGAATAAAAAAAATTCGAATCAATTTTTTCATGAGCGCTCCTCATATATGATATATGGACATACGCACACACAGACATACAACACCAAACACAAGTGTGCACACAAACATACAACACATAAGACAATAGTAAAGGCCTTGTAGCTTTACACAGGTGAAATCTCCATTGCAATGTTTAAAACTCCACAGTCAAAAAAATAAAACTGATCAAAAAAACATTAACCTAGGGTTGTATGAGCTCAAAAATAAAATAGAACTTTATGATGTGGGAAAAGGCAAATAAAATAAATATTGAAAAAAGCATCCTGGTTAATCACTGTCGCAGATGTAAGAATAGCCACTGGAGTTCTGGATATCAGCTGTTATGGATTTGAGTCAAATCATCTTCCTTTTGGCCTGTAGAAATTGTTTTAGTTAATCTCTCTGGAATCCAAATCGGCTGCTGTTCTCCCTGTGGAAAAACACAAACAGAACCCCGAATTCAGACAATCATTGGGTCAGAACCTTTCCATTGTCCTGTTAGAATATCCTTCCAAAGTACCTTAGGCTTATGTACACTTTTTGACACATATGCCTTTCCGCAGCACTAAGCCCTGAGGAATCCAAATTTAAAAAGTTTAGAATATAAAGCGTTATTTTAAGTTTATCTTTGGGGGATATATACCCTTTCCCAATTCCCTCTTTTTGCTTTAATAAGTACATTTTAATAGTTTGATGAGCTCTTTCAACTATGCCTTGTCCCTGTGGATTGTATGGTATTCCTGTTATGTGAGTAATGCCAAATGATGAGCAAAATTGTTTAAAAGAGATAGAAGTATAACCAGGACCATTATCTGTTTTTAACTGTTTTGGAACACCCACAGTAGCAAAATTTTGTAAGCAATGAGCTATAACATCTTTAGTTTTTTCTCCAGCATGAAGGGAGCCCATCAAAAATCCAGAAGAAGTATCAACTGTAACATGCAAATATTTTAATTTTCCAAATTGTGGCAAGTGTGTGACGTCCATCTGCCAAATATGGTTAGGTATCAGTCCTCTAGGATTGACTCCAAGATTAACTTGTGGTAAAAAGGTCACACAATTTTGACATTGTTTTACTATTTTTCTAGCTTGTTCCTTAGTTATTTTAAAACGCTTTTGTAAAGTATTAGCATTGACATGGAACCTTTTATGAAAATGTGTTGCTTCTTCTAGTGTAGAGAAAATATGTATGTCATGTGTAGTTTTATCTGCTAAATCGTTGCCCAAACTAAGGGCTCCAGGCAATCCTGTATGTGCTCTGATATGTCCTATAAAGAATGGATCTTTTCTGTCCCAGATTAGACTTTGTATAACAGAAAACAAAGAGAAAACAGTAGAGGAAGCGGAAATCCTGCCAGCATCTTCAAGGGATACTATAGCATTAACTATATACTGACTATCACAAAATAAATTAAATACAGAATCTTTAAACATCACAAAAGCTTGTAAAACTGCATTAAGCTCTACTTTTTGAGCTGATTGTTTGGGTACTAAAAATGTAAAAGTTTGATCA
>NW_026002660.1:0-2247 GCF_001458135.2 Marmota marmota marmota | reverse complement strand
TTGCTGAGGCTGGCCTCCACCTTGCGATCCTCCTGCCTCAGCCTCCTGAGCTGCTATGATGACAGGCGTGCACCACTGCACCTGCCTTTATTTATTTATTTTTATGTGGTGCTAAGGATCAAACCTAGGGCCTCCCACGTGCCAGGCAAGCGCTGCACCCCAGACTGCCTGGTATGTTTGAGCCAGGAAACTAAGACATGTTTGAGATATTGAGAGAATGAGTATGTGAGACTGTGTGTGTGTTCCTACAAGGCTCAGTTTCTCTGGGGCCCTCACATTTCCTCAGATGAAATTCTGCAAAAGCAAATGCAATATATTCTTCATACTCCACTGGATCCCCGAGATCTCAGCCACATTGGAAGAGATTTGCAATTTCCAAACAGACATCCACAGAGCCGCCTGCTTGGGTGACACCTTCGCAGTTATTGCCACATCTGAACACTGGCCTCGGTGGTTTTGGGGTGTTCTCCTGAGAAGAACGTACTGTTCTCCCTGGTGCTGTTGGCCTGGTCCCAACCTGTATCTGCACTTTCATATGATTTTCTATTTTGCTAATTAGCCTTAAACAATTTCCTATATTTCATCAAAAACACTTTTTTGGGTTGGTTGGTTTTGGTATTGGGAATGGAACCCAGAAACTGGGCCACATCTGCAGCCCCCTTTATTTATTTATTTATTTTTTTATTTTGGGACACGGTCTCACTAAGTTGCTCAGAGTCTTGCTAAGTTGCTGAGGCTGGCCTCCACCTTGCCATCCTCCTGCCTCGGCCTCCCGAGCCACCGGGATGACAGGCGTGCGCCACTGCACCTGGCTTACTGTAGGCCTTTCTCATTTGGGGAGGCTGGAGATTTTTGTAGAGAGATCTAGTCTTTAAATTTAGGCTGAGGCCTCAAAGAAAGTTCATTAGTTTTCTAGAATGTTCAGTGGCTTGCAGTGGGATTGGTTGTAGCCTCTCCACTGTGTTGCGTGACACTCATTCTGGGGTCTCCATGTTGACTCTGGAGCCCTCTTGGGTTGTGCCGAGGGGGAGCCTGTCACACGAGGGACGGAGGGCAGGCCAGCTCCTCCTCATGGCCTGTCACCTACTAGCTGACCGATCTCTCTTCCCTCTCCTACCCCACAACCTTCCCCACCCGCCCTCCTGACCCATGGGCTAGGATGCCCGCCATTTTGGATGGAGAGGAGGCTGTGTCCAAGTGGCTCGACTTTGGAGAGGTGTCTACCCAGGAAGCCCTGAAGCTGATCCACCCCACAGACAACATCACCTTCCACCCTGTCTCCTCCATGGTGAACAACTCCCGCAACGACACGCCCGAGTGTGTCACTCCTCTCAGCCTCGTGGTCAGAAAGGTAAGGGGGCTTGTGACCATCATGGTCCTTGTATATGTGTCTGCGTGTGTACCGGACACAGAGCCCAGGGGCACTTAACCGCTGAGCCACATCCCCAGCCCTTTCTATATTTGATTTGGAGACAGACTCTTGCTAAATTGCTTAGGGCCTCGCTAAGTTGCTGAGGCTGGCCTCTACCCTGTGATCCTCCTGCCTCAGCCTCCCAGTCACTAGGATTACACCACCAGGCCTGGAGCTCAACTGGTTTTCTTTATTTCAATTGTTAAAGGGACACAAGCCTTCCAAAACATGGAGGGACACAAGGAATAAAGGTAGCCTAGCATATTTTCAAAACAAATACGAACAAAATTTAATTACCTGTTGAACAAAATGCCTTTTCGATTCTCTCCTCTCTCAAAAATCCATGTGATAAACCAAGACAGAAACTACCAGCAACTACTCAGAAGCCAGTTTATTTTGAGACAGGATCTCGCTGAGTTGCTGAGGCTGGCCTCCAACTTGTCATCCTCCTGCCTCAGCCTCAAGAGTTGCTGGGATTATAGGTTTGCACCCCTGGGCGCAGCTGAGTTTGGGGCACAGTGACCTCTCAGGAGACACTCCACCCCAGACATCCATGAAGCCTGTGCCAAGACCACACAGATGTAAACTGAATATATGGTCCTGCTGGGGGCAAATACCGCACAGCCCACATCTGCATCCTCATTTTGCTCAGCTCCCCAGGGACTTCAGACATACACCCCCGTGATGACACAAAATCAGTCAAGAAAATCAAATTACCAACCGTACCAGCTCCATTAAAACAACACAAGGGCTGGGGCTGGGGCTGGGGCTGTGGCTTAGAGGTAGAGCACTCGCCTAGCAGGGTCAAGGCCCTGGGTTCGATCCTCAGCACCATG
>NW_026002659.1:0-2247 GCF_001458135.2 Marmota marmota marmota | reverse complement strand
AATCCTTTTTTTTTTTTTTTTTTTTTTTTTTTTTTGGTATCAGGGATTAAACTCAGGGGCACTTGACCACTGAGCTACATCCCCAGCCCTATTTTGTATTTTTTTAGAGACAGGGTCTCACAGAGTTGCTTAGCACCTTGCTGTTGCTGAGGCTGGCTCTGAACCCTCGATCCTCCTACCTCAGCCTCCCGAGCCACTGGGATTACAGGCATGTGCCACTGTGCCTGGCTCCTTTCCTCTTCATAAGCTGTTTATCTCAGGTATTTTGTCACAGTGATGGAAAGCTGACTAATACAGAGGCTCAACTTCCCTCAGTGCTGGTTACTGAACTTCATGGATTACTCTTGTATACTGGACATCTATCTAAATGTCACAATATTAATCTAATCAAAACTAGATTAAGAATTGACTGGTTTAATTAACTTTTGAATTATTGGCTTTTTCTCCTTGAAAGGAATATTTATTCAAGAATGAGAGAAATTAGTCAAGAGTGCAACTCTGAGACAGGTGCAGTGGTGTATACCTGCAATCCCAGCAACTTGGGAGGCTGAGGTAGGAGGATTGTAAATTCAAGGCCAGCTTTAGCAATTTAGTGAGGACCTAAGCAACTCTGCAAGACCCTGTCTCAAAAATTTAAAAAAGTTAAAAGGGCTGGGGATGTAGCTCACTGGTAAATTACCCCTGGGTTCAATTCTCAGTACCACACGCACACAAAAAAAGGGTGCGACTCTGATCACAGACTGAATGAGTGGAAATTCTAGACCCTCCCCTTTTACTAATTATGTGCTTTTGGGCAAGTACCATTCTTATTTCAAGTCTCCCTATCTGTATAATTTATGTAACTTCTAGAGTTATTAAACAAATTAGTATGCATATAGTGCTTAAAACACAGTAAAAAATAGCTATAATGGTAAATTGCATGTAATGTACACTTTACCCCACCACGAATACTTGAAATGTGGGGTTAAAAGAATATAATGTCCTTGTAGCATTTAAGAAAAACTTAAATGTAGGTTTAAAACTGAATTTCTTCATAGGTTACCTTACACAATTCTCAACAGTTCTCAGCAACTATGAACAAACTATAATCACTGTTCCCAAATCAAAAAGGAAGAGCAAGGACAGAGAAAGGTTCAGTCACATGTGAGGATCATGCAGCTAAAGGCAAAGTCAAAATTCAGGCCCTATCATTGCTCTTAGCCACTGTACCTGTTAAGTACATGTCAACTTGCATTAAAATTGTGTTCAGAGAAAAAAAATACTTTTTTGTATAATGTACACATTTCTATCAGCCCCAGGATATCTGAAATGCCATGCTTTAAGGTAACATACAAAATTCAAATAACTGACCTCAAGAGATGAACTCATTCTAAGAAATCAAGTGACAACCTTTCTGCAGTGAACTTTGGCTTCAATAACATATTCATCTTATTCTGTGATCTCTCTTATAAACTAACTTCAAATTAGAATTAAACTTGACCAAGTGATCAAGGTCAAGACCATCAGTGATAGGAAATATTGACAGCCCTTACTCCCAAGGCACTGAAGAAGCATGGGATTCCTGCCAAAGAATATACAACCTCAGTCTAATCATGAGAAAACCACTTTGATGGGCATTCTACAAAATAGCTGAGCAGCTCTCATCCAATGTGTCAAAGTCATGGAGGGAAAAACTAAGGAACTGTCACAGATCAGAGGAGACACGGCTAAATGCAATATGGGATGCTGGGCAGGATCCTGGGCCCAAAGAGGTAAGTATTAGGTGGGTGTGATAGTCTGTGCCTATAATCCCAGTGACTCAAGAGGCTGAGTCAGGAGGATCACAAGTTTGAGGCTGATCTCAGCAATTTAGCAAGGTCCTAAGCAACTTAGCAAGACACTGTCTCAAAAATAAATAGGGGTAGGGATGCAGCTTGTGGTAAAGTACTCCTGAGTTCAATCCCCTGTACCACAAAAAAAAAAAAAAATAGAGTAACTATGAATGAAAGTCTGTGTTTAAGTTAAAGAGTATTTACTGTAACCAAGGGTTAGTTCTTGGTTTCATTAATTATACTATGATTTCTAAAAGGAAAGACATTAAAGGAAGCTAGGAAAAAGAGTACACAATACCTCTTTGTATTATTTTTTTCAACTTTTTCTGTAAGTCTGTAAAAAAACTTCAAAAAACAAAAAAATTTTTTTTAAAATTTTTTAAATTTAATATATTTATTTTATTTATTTATTTTTATGTGGTGCTGAGGATTGAAT
>NW_026002658.1:0-2247 GCF_001458135.2 Marmota marmota marmota | reverse complement strand
CAGTATAATGAGACCCACATTGTGAGTTCGAAATTTTTTTTTACCCACTTGGTGACCAGAAACAGACCACATATAGTTTTGATGCTCTGAGAGAGTATGCTCATTTAGACAGGCATATGCTTGCATTTATAAATCCTCTTAGGTTAAACATAGACTCTAACAAGTCTTTGAAGGAGGGAATTATGATGTAAAATCTACAATCTAAGAAGAAATGACAAATTTTGAAAAGCAAATTATAATTTTAAAGATCTAATTGGGGTGAATAGTTAATGCTGACAGAGCTAAAGGCGCCATCATGTGGCCCAGAGTAGGGGATTTTCACACACCATTTCTTGGCAATAAACAGTATAATCTCAGAGGTGCGGAAGCCAAAAACCTCTGCAGAACAACTTTTATAACCTCTTCCTGAACAGCCACCTCTTTTGCTCAGTTTGCAGAATAAAAGCTTTGTGAACAGATTTTAATGTGTCTAAAATACAACTGAAAAGTTCCCACCACAGGGGAGAATTATAGCCTGTTTCTTCTCTTGGTTTCTATGATATATATATATATATATATATATTTGAATTGTATATACACATACACACAAGTACATACATACACAAAGCATAAATCATTTTAGGTTTACTTTGCTAAAGTTTAATCATCTAAATCATGACTTAATGAAAATATTTGTGAAGATCATTTTGAATGTATTCTTTAACTAAGATGGTTACTTATTTTGTTTTTCAAATTAGCTTTCAGAACTGACTCTAGGATAGAATAAACTGTAAAGAAGGGAATAGAAGATACTTAGCATAAAGAGAAATAGCAATTTTAGTAAACAAAAATAATTTGAATGTTACCCAAGAAAGAATAAAAAATGAAGCAGTGTAACTTCTTATTTCGTTCTTTTTAAAATAGCACGTTTTTCAGCAAAAACAAACTGAAGTTTTATATTGAACCTTTCATCTTATGCCTGAATAAATTCAAATTTACTTTATTATAATGCCAGGTATCATTCTTCATTTTATAATTAGGAATGAGAGAATATGTCACACATAAAGCAGTTAACATCTAGAGACAAGGTTAATTGTAGTTCTCTTTACCTGAGGTCAGAAAATTTAAAGGTCAGTATAATGAGTTCCTGTGAGAGGGATAAAAAACAAAGGTTGTATCCTGAAATGTTTGGGTGGTCTTTTTTCTGACATTAGCAGCATCTCACATGCAGTGAAAAGAACTTGGATTGATATCAGGCCTAAGTTTGAATTTAGACATATTACTATTAGCTCTGTGATTTTTTTTAAGTATTTGTTTTTTAGTTGTAAGTGGACATACAATATCTTTATTTCATTTTTATGTGGTGCTGAGGATTGAACCCAGTGCTTCATGCAATCTAGGCGAGCGCTCTGCCACTGAGCCACAACCCCAGCCCAAGCTCTGTGATCTTCAGGAAGTCAGTTAACCTCTCAAATCTTCTTTTTCCTCATCTGTAAAAGTTGTAAGTAGTGTAACAATTATATAAAATAACGTTTGAGCCACCTAGGAGACAGTTTGGAAACATGAAAAAGTGCTGGAGATAGATGGTGGTAATAGTTGTAAACCACGTAAATACACTGAATTGTACACCTAAAATATACAAAACTGCTGGACATATACCTGTAATCCTAGTGGTCGGGAGGCTGAGGGAGGATCACGGGTTCAAAGCCAACCTCAGCAACCGCGAGGTGCTAAGCAACTCAGAAAGACCCTGTCTATAAATAAAATACAAAATAGGGCAGGGTATGTGGTTGAGTGCCCCCGAGTTCAATCCCCAGTTCTCCCCCACTAAAAAATATGTATATACACACACACACATATACATATGTACACACACATATATATACACACACACACAAATACTATATACACACACACACACACACAAATACATACTAAATGGTAAATTTAACATATGTATATTTTTACTAAAGTTGTGTGTGCATGCACGCTGCAGATTGAACCCAGGGTCTGGTACATGCTCTACCACCGGGTTATACTCTTGGCCTGTTTACCACAATTAAAAAGGACAAACAAACAAAAAAAACACCTAGCGTATAATAGGCATTAACTATATAACTCTGTGTTAAATTTTTTCTTGCCTTTTGAGACTGAATTTTAGTTCTGAAAAAATATCAAGTGGAAGATTGAGAGAGAGAATTGCTTGAGTCTAGGATTTCAATGCCATCCTGATCAACATAGTAAGATCCTGTTCCCCCCCCCCCCCCC
>NW_026002657.1:0-2247 GCF_001458135.2 Marmota marmota marmota | reverse complement strand
ATGGTAATTGTTAGTGTTTGGGTTAGGGTTAAGATTAGTGTTATAGTTTGTGTTTAGGTTTACAAATCGGAATAGGGTTAGGTTTAGGGTTACGGTTAATGTTAGTGTTAGAAATAATTTTAATGTTAGGGTTAGTGTTAGGGTTAAAGTTATTGTAATGTGTAGGTTTAGAGTTAGTGTTAGTGGTAGGGATAGGGTTAGGTTAGTGTTAGGGTTATGGTTATGGTTCGTGTTAGGGTTAGTTTCAGAGTGTTAGGTTTTGTGTTAAGTTTGGTTTAGGGTTAGGGTTAGTTTTAGTGTTTGTGATTGAGTAGTGTTAGGGTTATGGATAAAGTTAGGCTTAGGATTAATTTTAGCTTCATTTATATGTTTAGGGTAAGGGTTAGTGTTAGTTTTAGGGAAGAGTTAAGGTTATTGTTGGGTTAGATTTAGGGTTATTGTGTGCGTTATGGTTTGTATTAGGGTTAGGGATAGGGTTATAATTAAGTGTAGGGTTAGGGTTACAGTTAGAGTTAGTGTTAGGGTTACAGTTAGGGTTAGGTTTAGAATTAGGGTTAGGGTTACCATGAGGGTTGGCGTTAGGGTTAGGGTAAGTTCAAGGGTTAGTGATAGGGTTAGTTTTAGTGTAAGAGTTAGGGTTAGAGTTAGGGTAAGTGCTGATGTTAGTGTTAGGGTTAGGATAAGTGCTGATGTTAGTGTTATGGTTAGGGTGAGGTTTAGAGTTAGACTTAGGTTTAAGGTTAGGTTTAGTGTTAGGGTTAGTGTTAAGGTGAGTGTTAGGGTTAGGGATAGGGTTAGTGTTAGGGTTAGGTTTGGGTTTAGGTTTAGGATTAGGTTACGTTTAGGGTTTGTGTTAGTGTTACGCATAGGGTTAGGGTTAGGGTTCCTGTTTGGGTTAGGGTTTGGGTTAGGTTTAGTATTAATGTTAGGGTTATGGTTATAATTAATGTTTGCGTTAGGTTGAACTTAGGTTTAATTTTAGTTTTAAGGATAGTTTTAGGTATAGATTTAGGGTTAGGATCAGGTTTAGGGTTAGGTTTAGGGTTTAGGTTTGGTTTAGTGTAATATATAGGGTTAGGGTTAGGCCTAGGGTTATCAGAAGGGTTAGGGTTATCATTAGGGTAATGGGTAGTGTTAACCCTAAGGTAGGGCTAGGGTTATGTATAGGATTAAAGCTAGTGTTTGGGTTAGAGTTAGGTTTAAGTTTAGGATTAAAGCTAGGCTTAGGACTCGGATTAAGGCTAGGTTTTGGATTAGTTTAGGGCTATGGTTAAGGCTACCGCTAATGTACAAAGTAGATCTATGATTACAGCTAGTTATAGAATTAGAGTTAGGTCTAGGTCTATTTTTAAGGTCAGGTTTATAATGATAATGATATTTAGAGCCAGGGTTAGGTTAGGGTCAGAGTCAGGTTCAGGGTTAGTTTTCGGGTTAGGGTTAGACTATAATTAGTGATAGGGTTAGGGTTAGGTGTAGGGTTATGGTTTGTTTTAGGATAAGGTTTAAGGTTAGGGCTATGCCTCGGTTTTGTTTTAGGGCTATGGGTAGAGTTAGGGCTAGTTTTAAGATTAGTCTTAGGGTTAGGGCTTGTGTAAGTGTGAGATTTAGGCTTAGTTTAAGGATTAGTGATATGAATAGAGTTATGGTTAGATTTAATCTTAGGGTTAGGGTTAAATTTAGAGTTCGGTTGAGTTCTAGGTTTTGAGATAGGGCTAAGTATAGGGCTAGGGAAGGGCTACGTTTAGGGCTAGGTGTATATTGATGTTAAGGGATAGGGTTAGAACTAGGTATAGGGCTAGTGTGAGAGTTAGAGTTAGTCTTAGGGCTAGGGTTAGTGTTAGGGATAGGGCTAAATTAGGATTAGGATTAGGGCTAGGGTTAATGTTGGGGTTAGGCCTAGGGTTAGGGCTATGCTTAGTGTTAGGTTTAGGGTTAGGTTTAGGTTTAGGGTAAGGGATGGACATATAGCTTATTTTAGGACTAGGGTGAGATTTAGAGTTAAGGTTAGGGCTAACGTTAGGGTTAGGGTTATGATTAAGACGATGTTTATTGCTAGGATGTGGGTTAAGTTTTGTATTAGGGTTAGGGCTAGGGTTATGGTTAGGATTAGGTCTAGGATTAGGCTTAGGGTTATGGTTAGGGCTAGGGTTATTGTTAGAGTTATCTTTAGGGTTAAAACTTAGGTAGGGCTTAGATTGGGGCTAGCTTTTGTGATAGGTTAGAGCTATGGCTAATATAAGAACTAGT
>NW_026002656.1:0-2247 GCF_001458135.2 Marmota marmota marmota | reverse complement strand
CGGAGGCTAAATTTAGGGCTAGGGTTATGGATAAGATAAGGGCTAGGGTAAGTGTTATGGTTATGGGTTAGTTTTGTGTTAAGTTTAGGGATAGAATTACGGCTAGGGCAAATGTCAGGTCTAGGATTTTGGCTACCGTTAGTTTAGGGTTAGGTTTATGGATAGGTCTAGTATAAGGATTAGGTTTAGTGGTAGGTTCAGGGTTATAGCTAGGTATATTATCATGGGAAGGGGCAGAGTTATGGTTTGGGTTGGGTTAAGGTTTAGGGTTAGGGCTTGAATTAGCATTAGGCCTAGAGTTAGGATAATGATAGGATTAGGTTTAGGGTTCAGGTTAGGTTTAGGTTAATGAAATGGTTTAGGGTTAGGGACAAGTTTAGGGTTAGGCCTAGGGTTACCTTAGAGTTATGTTTATGATTAGGGTAATGGATAGGGTTAGAGCTAGTGATAGGGCTTGGGTTATTGTTAGAATTCTGGCTAGCGTTAGGGTAAAGTTTAGGACTATGTTCTCGGTTAGGGTTAGGTTTAGGGTTAGGTTTAAAGCTAGGGTTAAGGCTCGGATTAGGGCTTGGTTTGGGGTTTGATTAGGGCTAGGATTAGGGCTATGGTAATGTACGAACTCGTGTTGCAATTAGTGCTAGTTTTTGGGTTAGGTTTAAGACTTGGTCTAGTGTTATGTTTAGGTTTAGAGTTAGGGTGATGTTTAGAGCAAGAGTTATTGTTAGGATTATTGTCAGAATCAGGGTTAGGTTAAGAGTTAGTGTTAGAACTCAAATGAGGGCTAAACTTAGTAGTAGTTGTATGGTTAGGGTTTGGTTTAGGTTAAAACGCTCAGTTTTGTTTTAGTCCTATGGTTAGGTTTAGGGCTAGTGTTAGTGTTAGGCTTAGGCTTAGTGTTAGGGTTAAATTTGGAATTAGGGTTACACCTAGGGTGAGGGCTAGAACTAAGGATAGGGCAAGGGTTATGGCTAGGTTTAGGGTTAGGTTTAGAGATATGGCTAAATTAGGTCTAGAATTAGGGCTAGGTTTAGTGTTTAGTTTAAGCCTAGAGTTAGGGTTAGGGTTAGGGTTAGAGTTTAGAGTTAGCATTTAGAGTTTAGGTTTAGCGTTCGGGCAAATTTTGCGGTAAAGGATGATTTTATAGCTAGGTTTAAGGTAGGGTGAGGGTTATAATTAAGGTTAGGGCTGTGTTTAGGGTAAGGGTTATGATTAAGCCTAGGTTTAGGGCTAGGATGAGGGCTATGAATTTCTTTTAGGGTTAGGGCTAGGATTAGTGCTAGGGCTAATTTCAGATCCAGAATTATGGTTAAAGACAGTTTTAGGATTAGGATTATGGGTACGTCTAATGTAAGGGTTAAGTTTAGGGTTAGTGTCAGGTTTAGAGCTAGTGGTATTATTAGGGTCAAGTCCGGGTTAGGGTTTGGGATAGGTTAAGTTTTAAAGTTAGGGCTTGAATTAGCATTAGGTTTAGGGTTATGGTTATGGTAATGGATAGAGTTAGAAATCAGTTTAAGGCTAGGGTTATGGTTATGATTAGTGCTACGTTTGGGGTTAAGTTAGTGCTAGGGTTAGGTTTATGGCTAATGTAAGTACTAGGGTTATGATTACAGCTAATTTTATTGTTTTAGGGCTAGGTTTATAGTTAGGTTTATGTTTAGGTTTAGGGTGATATTTAGAACTCAGGTTAGTGTTATGGTCAGAGTAAGGGTCAGGGTTAGTTTTAGGGTTTGGCTTAAAACTCGAATTAGGGCTGGGGTTAGGGTTAGTTATAGGTTTAGGGCTTGGTTTAGGTTAAGGGTTATGGTTAGAGCTTTGGCTCAGTTTTGTTTTAAGGCTAGGATTAGGATTAGTGAAATTTTTAGGATTAGTGTTAGGGTTAGGGCTCTTCTTAGATTTAGGCTTAGGCTTCATTTTAGGGTTAAATTTAGAGTTAGGTTTTTATCTAAGGTTAGTGCTAGGGCTAAGGATAGGGCAAGGGATAGGACTAGAATTTGGGATAGGGTTAGTTTTATGGGAAGGGATAGGATTAGAATGAGTGATAGGGCCAGTGTGAGAGTTAGAGTTATTCTTAGGGCTAGGGTTATGGTTAGGGTTAGGGATAGGGCTAAATTATGGCTAGGTTTACGCTTAGGGATAGGGTTAGAGTTAGTTTTAGAATTAGCATCAGGGTTTGGGCTAGTTTGAGGCTTAGGCATTGAGTTCGGGTTAGATTTAAAGTTAGGTTTTGATCTAGTGTTAAAGCTAGGG
>NW_026002655.1:0-2247 GCF_001458135.2 Marmota marmota marmota | reverse complement strand
AAAAAAAAAAAAAAAAAAAAAAAAAAAATCACTTCAGTCAGTAATAAAAGCAGCCCTGTTGAAAATATACTTGGCTAGCCAGCTCCTGAAATTTCAAAAACTGTATGTACTGTTATATTCTTGGGAGTAGACAGGCTGTGACTAGAATGTAAAACAGTGGTTCCTTTTTACTTCTATGTTGCTAAAAAGTGTCAAACTAATATTATAAATTTTCTAATATTTTTTCTTTTTAAACTTCAGTTTAAATTTGGATTCAATGAATCTGGTTGTCTCTTCATATGTTTAAATAAATGACAGTCTGCTTCCATTTTTAAATCAATTAAAGAAGATGAAAGCAACTCTCTAGAGAATTGTTATTAAACTAAAAAAAATCTTAGTTACCCACTCAGCTGACCAAATTTGTCAAGTGTCCAAATTTTTCCATTTAGTTATTTTAGGTGTTGTGGAGTGGAGGACAGCAAATACATTGAAGAACAAGGCCTCTTCCTGAGCATGATGAGGTTCTGAAAGAGATCTGTGCTTCAGACAGAGGGGCACACACTGGGAAAGAAGGAGTGACTCAAGTCAATGTCATGTACATTGCTGTTGGTGGTATGTTGCAGGTGGTGGATTTAGCAGATTCCGTTTCAAAAGGAAAGGAAATTAAAACATTAATTTTGTGTCTTCCAAGTGCTCTTTTAAAGGTATTTATTGCTTTTTTAATTAGAAAAAAAAGTTATAAAAAATATTAAAGGGGCATTCAAAACAAGGGTCACTTAGCAATTCTCCAAGCAAAGCTCTCACACTTCATGAAGTAGCACAGAGATACTCACTAGAAATTACTGGGTGTGAACTATACCTTAGGAAAAAAACTCCCCTCCCATTACATTCATTTATCAATTTCATTGAACAAAATTTTACATATTATTTTACAATATTTTTAGGATAGCAATGCCACCAATTACAGTATAAAAAATAGTTTTGCTTATTATGATTAGACCAAATAACAGAAGTTCGTAGTTAATAGTCGTGTGGGGACTTTTATAGTGCTTTGCATAATGAACAAATTTACAGAAGCTTCCATGACAAAATCCACCTAACTACTCCAAAAGGTTAAATGTGTATAAACAGCTGGTATTTTCCCATACTGATGAAAGGAGTTGAGAAATACCAAACAAATTGTTTTCCTTCTCAGGTACACTTGTAGGATGACTACTTTTCTTGTTTTATAAGTAAGATTTTCTAGTACAGTCTATAGAACTACCTATTGTGCATTATAAGAAGCAACTTCAAATTAAAATATTGTTAAAAATGAGAAGTATCATTAAGTTAACTTCATCATTCATGCAGAGAAGGGAGTAAGAAAACAAGGAGAAGCAAAAATTTTCTGAGACCATACAACCTAGACATGGGATCAAAGAGAGAAAGACAGAACTACACAGAAAACCAAGTAGTGAACAAGACTTCTTCATAGTTCTGGTTCATGGTTCTGGCCATCTTTTTACTGAGGTAAATTGAGGGGCTCTTTTGGTAAAAAGCAGACTGAGTATGCTCAGCTTCATGGGCAATGCATAGGGGTAAGGAATGAGGAGGGAGGAGAATTGGAGGTAGTTACTTAGTTTGGCTCTTTCTCTTGTTTTTTAAATACAGGTTAGTGTTCACAGGGTAGGTACCTTAGAATACATCACAGAGTTTAAAACTTTCTAAATATGTGCTCTTGATTAGAAGTAGAAATGGGTTCAATCATAAAACCTCAATCTTGTTAATAAAACCTCTGTGAACACAGTGACAAAATGTGGCTTAACAATGTGGTCTTCTGCTGTTGAAACTTACATGTTTTTAACACATAGAACTAGAGAACAAAACTCAACAGACGGGCCAGGAATAAAGGCTAAATGAAATTCGCTTATTCATTGCTTCCATTTCTAAAAATTTCAAGCATATTATATGGGGAAAATCATATTTTTAGATAGATAAAGCATTAACTTGGGGTTATTAACCATTTCTATGGATGAACCTTTTTGTCAGTTTGGGGAAGCCTAGGGACCTATTTCAGAATAACACATTTAAATGAATAAAATGAAATGTAAGGAAATACAAACAATTGAAATATTTTAACATGCATGATATGTTAATATATGCATTTATCTACTACTGCATTAAATAAAAGGCAGATCTACTAGAGATTCCTACTAGTGAAAAAATGTAAATGAAAGTTTTAGATATTTTCAGGGTTATACAAAATTTCATACAAGAGGAAGTGAGGGG
>NW_026002654.1:0-2247 GCF_001458135.2 Marmota marmota marmota | reverse complement strand
ATCAGGGCTTAGTGCTGTGGAAAGACATTTGTATCCAAAAAATGTACATAAGCCTAAGGTACTTTGGAAGGATATTCTAACAGGACAATGGAAAGGTCCTGACCTGGTGATAGTCTGGAGTCGGGGCTCTGTTTGTGTTTTTCCACAGGGAGAACAACAGCTGATTTGGATTCCAGAGAGATTAACTAAAACAATTTCTACAGACCAAAAGGAAGATGATTTGACTCAAATTCATAACAGCTGATATCCAGAACTCCAGCTTGGCTATTCTTACATCTGCGACAGTGATTAATCAGGATGCTTTTTTCAATATCTATTTTATTATTGCTTTTTCCCACATCATAAAGTTCTATTTTATTTTTGAGCTCATACAGACCTAGGTTAATGTTTTTCTGATCAGTTTTATATTTTGACTGTGGAGTTTTTAAACATTGCAATGGAGATTTCACCTAGGTAAAGCTACAAGGCCTTTACTATTGTCTTATGTGTTGTGTGTTACGTGTGCACACTTCTGTTTTGTGTTGTATGTCTGTATGTGCATATATCCATATATCATATATGAGGAGCATTCATGATTATGGATCTGTATTTTTTTTTATTATTCACGTGATTTTAATAGTTTAGTTTATTTGGGTAAACAGCTGTTGGGGATTGTTTTAATATATGAACAAATTTGAGGTTAACAGATCTGTTTGTTTACTTTCACCTTTCCTTTTCATTATATGTAATAATTCTGTTCAGGATAATGTAAATTGTTCTAAAAATTGTTTTCTTAGTACCTGTTGAAATGTTACATATTTTTTTAGCATCATTGTCGGAATTCCCATTTTCATCCCAATACCGGTGAAGACAAAGATGAAACCAAACTACAACTTCTTCGAGAGTTATCACAACAGATTGTATAAACTGATACATCAATGATTAATAACTCAACAAGTAATGCTCAATCAATGAGTCGATTTATTTTGGGAGGATATGGACATATTGATAGATTCCTCCACTTTGAACTGCTTACAGAACTTGCCTGGACTATGTATCACTTGTATGCATTGTGATCTATCTGTTGATGCAGCGAATTATGGTAGTGCTAGCGTATCTTTGCTGATGTGTCACCAGTGATGCAATTTTTCCTAGGAGACGTCAATTGACTTGGTGTTGTGGCATTTCTGTATCCTCCTCCCTTCTACTAGTGATGGTCTAATTTTGGGGGCCAACAGAGGTGAGGCAAAGAACCTCACCCCCCCCCACTGGTGCATAGGCCTATCCACAAGTATGGCTATATGCTGGACTGGTAGTCAGTGACGGGTATGATCCAATTGCAGTGGTATCAACCTAAGACAGGAGGCTGATGCCTAGAGGTCAGTTTTCCGATGACGGGTAAGAACCATATGTTGAATTGGACAAACCTAACAGGCACGGTCCCTAGCCAGATTGCTTGTTGCTTAAACAGAAGTGGGGAGATGCTAAGAGCCAAGTATATGATGTATGGCATTTTTGGTTGAAAGGTGATGCCAGCTAGCCATTGAGATGATATGATTATGTTAAGATTTGCATTCATATGGATATTTGACTCCTGCTGTTCACACTGGCCTGCTATGGGACTCCTAGAGAGTTCCCATTGGTTGGGGAAGTACAGTAGGAGGGAGTTCCGGGGGAGGAACTCTCTCTGGTGGTACCGGGAGAATGCGGCGTGTGTGGATAGGCGATCTTCCCGGTGGCCTATAGAACATTGGCGGCAGTTTCAAAAAATGAAGTTTGTTCCTGCTTGAGTGGCTCTTGATTTTGTGCCCAGCCAGACTGCGGCAGGGTAGATTTAAGTTTAGGTTAAGGGTAAGTTTGAGTTTTAGGGTTAGGGTTATGGTTAAAGTTATTGTTAAAGTTAGGGTTATAGTTAGGGATAGTGTAAGTTTTAGGGTTAGGGTTAGCTTTAGGGTTAGTGCTAGGTTTAGGATTAGGGTTTGTGTTAATGTTAGGTTTAGGGTTAGGGTTACTGTTAGAATTTGGTTTAGGGTTAGGAATAAGGTTAGTGTTAGGTTAGAGTTTGTGTTAGGGTTAAATTTTGTGTTAGGATTAGGGCTAGTGTTAGTTTTAGGGTTAGGTTTTGGTTTAAGATTTATTTTAATGTAAGTGTTAGGGTTAGGGGTAGGGTTAGGGTTAGTGTAAGGTTGAGGTTTATGTTTATGTTTAGGGTTAGGATTGGTTTAGGGTTAGGGTTAGGGTTTGTGTAAGTGTTAGTGTAAGGGTGAT
>NW_026002653.1:0-2247 GCF_001458135.2 Marmota marmota marmota | reverse complement strand
ACATGTTTCTCTGTTTTCTCCTTAAGGGCTCTTGGATACAGTTTCTTTTGCATGCTTCATTTTTGGCATAGCTCCAAAAGAAAGAAAACAGAGAGTGCCCACTGAGAACTGATTGTGTGAAGTTTCAAGCACCTCCTGCCAACCCTGTTTGATTTCCAGCTCAATTTTCATTCACATCAATAAGCCATAATGAAGAGAAACCTTTAAATACAAACTGTTCCTGACAGTGAACCATTGAACAGAGAAGGTTCAAACCTGTGGAGCATAGTAAGACAAAGTAAAAGGTGAATCCTGCTCAGTATCATAGAAATTTGAAGAAAACTAGGGCCACATGGATACTCTCATCTCAGATGGAAGGCTTGGCTGTGCAGTTTCTCTGGGTGCAGACAGCAGTCTCAGCCACATGGGCGCTCTTTGTGCAGACGGAAGGCAACACAGAATACAGAGGCTTAGCTTGAGAGTCAACAGACGGAGCTCTGGACACAGCAGAAGGTCACTCCAGAACCACCCACCTCACAAAACACCATAAATGGTTAATAGATGGAATTCATCTTGCAAAATTTTACTCTCTATCTATCAGTGGGCGTGGCTACCAGCTTGGTTCTGCACCCTATCAGGTAACCGGTTTCCAACTCCCCTACCTCTAGCTGTGATAACTCAAGATTTTTCTCACAAGCTTTTGGGTAGTGTAGCTATCAATGTGGAACAGCACCTGTACAGGCACCTGGTTTCCAATTCAGAGACTAAGAGTAGGAAGGTTCTAGGTAGAAGCTCAAGCCCTCTCACCCTGGCTACCTCCACCACCCTGAGCACAGAGACTCAAGCTAGGAATAGAAAACTCCACCTACTGCAAGAAAAGAAAACAGAGTTCTGAGAGATTTTTTTTTCTTTCTTACTTTTCTTTTATTGCTCTTCTCATCCATTCTCCTCTGCCCTTGCCCTCTGGTCTTCACAACATCAACACATGTGAAACCAAGTACTTTCCATGAAATTGGACTTTAAGAACTGAATAACTAGAATAGTACAAGACAGAGGAATTTCATAGGCCCCACCTCACCACCTCTTTATTTGCTCTTATTTTTTTTCTCCCTCTCTTTCTTTCTTTCCTTGTTATTTTTTCTTCTTTATTCTTACTCCTTCTATCCCACTTTCAGCCTCCTAACTTTTACTATTTATACATAGGGTAATTTTATGAATACAGATAAGGAGTTTGAATTTATATATTCTTCCATAAATTCCCCCTGTCTATTCATTAGAGCTCTCCTCCAAATTTGCTAAGTTAGAATAATCACATGCCCTCATTCCTTTCCCCTTTAACATAGCATCCTACCCCTGACCCTCAGTTCTCTATACACCACCAGAAATGGTATGCCTTTTATGAAACTAATGACTATATTTTAAATAATCATTGAAGTCAACATCTGTAGACACAGAGTCTAAATATGAATGTATTTGTAATGGTTAGGCTTAGGCTTCGGGTTAGGCTTAGATTTAGAGTTAGGTTTTGATCTATGGTTAGGGCTAGGGCTAAGGATAGGGCAAGGATTAGGACTAGGGTTTGGGTTAGGTTTAGGATTTTGGTAAGGGATATAGGTAGAACTAGTGATAGGGCTATTATGAGAGTTAGAGTTTGTCTTAGGGCTAGGGTTAGGGTTAGGGATAGGGCTAAATTAGAGCTAGTGTTAGTGTTAGGTTTAGGCCTTGCATTAGGTTTAGAGTTAGGATTATGTTTAGGGGAAGGTATTGGGTTATAGCTAGGTTGAGGGGTAGGGCAAGGTTTAGTATTAGTGTTAGAGCTAGGGTTATGTTTAGGGTTATGATTAAAGCTAGGTTTAGGGCTAGGATGAGGGCTAATATTTGTGTTAGGGTTAGGGCTAGTGTCAGGGCTAGGGCTAATGTCAGGTCTAGGGTTATAGTTAGGGATAGATTTATTGTTTGTTTATGGCTTGGTCCACTGTAGGTGTTAGTTTTATACTAAGGGTCCGTTTTAGAGCTAGGGTTATTATTAGGGTAAGGATCAAGGTGAGGGTTTGGGTTAAGTTAAGGTTTAGGTCTAGGGCTTGAATTATCATTAGGGTTTAGGGTTAAGGTCATTAAAGGGTTAGGTTTAGGGATTAGGTGTTGTTTAGTGTAATGGATAGGGTTAGCGTTAGGCCTAGGGTTAGCATAAGGGTTATCATTAGGGTAATGGTTAGGGTTAGACCTAAGATTAGGGGTAGGGTTATGTATAGGATTAGGGCTTTTGTT
>NW_026002652.1:0-2247 GCF_001458135.2 Marmota marmota marmota | reverse complement strand
GTCTCAACCACCCTCTTGACCTTGACTTGAATCACTTGATTTTATTTGACAGTCTGCACTGATGATCCTTAAAATGTGGTTCCCATAGTATTGCTCCAGTGAACTAGTTAGAAATGCAAAATCTCAGCTCTACCCCAGACCTGCAGAAACCCTGGGGTGGGGCCCAGCAATGTATGTTTTAATGACTTTTTCATGTGATCAATATCCAGTGAAGTTGGAGAACCACTGCCTGACATGACCTGTGTTTTGACAGCCAGTGCTGTGACTCATCTTGTCTCTTTTGTGGATTTTGAGTTTTCTTCACCAAAGAGCATTTTTCTGTTGCTGCTGCCAACTTTTAATAATAACTCCTGTTCTTCACTCTGCTTCCCCCTCATTCCTACATCCCTAGCAAGAGTGAAATATATATTGGCCAATAATGAAAGTAAATAGAGGATTTCAATAGAAACAGTTTAGCAGATCCAAAAGAAAACAAAAAAAGTCTCAACCACCAAGACATATTTCCAAGTGTCAAAATTTGCTACTTCTCTAAACTCAGAGATAAATTAGACAGCGTCTGACCATATTGTGCCATGTTTTTCTATCATTTACTTGTTATTTTACTCATCATTCAACAAATACTGTAGTACCATATATTTGCAGGACATATGTTAAGTGTGTATTTGAGTTTATGGTTTCTCAAGAGGTGGAGCACACGTTCAGAAATACCATACTACAAGCCAGCAATACATGAAGCTCATCTTTAAAGAAAGGGCTTGGAAGATGGTATAGAGCAGGTGTCATGGAGTAGGACATGGAAGACTTCATGAAGACCATGGGTGATATTTAAAAGGAGGTAGTGGTTTGACATGGAGATCTTGGGGGTGGGTAAAGAACATTCTAGGCAGAGGTGGAAAAAGATAAAGGCATGGCAGGGGTACCCAGTGCAATTTGTTTGGATCAGAATTATTTGAAGGTAATTAGAAGAAATTTGAGGCTATATAAGTAGGTCAGTGCCAAAAAGAGAAGGATCTGCACATATGCACTTTGGAGTTCTTTATCCTGAAGGCATAGGTTGCTACTGAAGGGTTTCCAACAAGCGTGAGGCTTGACCAGAGCTGTACTTCCATTCTGCCATTAGTGCAGGAAGTAGATTCAGGTGTGTGAGGGGGAGGCTTTTGTTATTTTTATTTTGTAATTATTTTGCATTAGTGTGTTGATATATTAAATTTTTGTCTTAATGTTTAATTAGGAGATAGTTACTTTTCTTAATATGGTTATTGGATTTTGAAATAAGTTCCCAGGGCATAGCTTATTGTTTGGGGGAGATGCAGCTCTAATTTTATAATGGGGAATCTGTAGGAAAATGAAAATTGCTTAACAGAATAGCTTTGTAGGAAACTTCCAGAACTAACTCCTTCCTTTTTTAAAAATATATATTCTTTGTTGTTGTAGATTGACACAATACCTTTATTTTATTTATTTATTTTTATGTGATGCTGAGGAACAAACCCAGTGCTTCGCATGTGCTAGGCAAGTGCCCTACCACAGAGCTACAACTCTATTCCCTAACTCTTCCTTTTAAACATTTTTTTCTATTTTTTTTTTAGTTGTAGTTGGACACAATACCTTTATTTTATCTCTTTTATTTTTATGTGATGCTGAGTATCGAACCCAGGGCCTCGTACATGCTAGGCAAGTGCTCTACCACTGAGCCACAACCCCAGCCCAGCCTTTTAAACATTTTTAAAAGCAAAATGTTTAAGCAAAGAGGCTGAAGAGGGGGGTGAATCCTTGAATGTCTATAAGTTATTAAAATAGCTACCATTTATGGAGAGCTTGTATGCAAGACACTGTTTTAAGCAGTTTACATTCATTAACTCATTAATTCTCACAACCACCTTGTGAGACAGGTACTGTGGTTGTCCACATGGTATCAGTGGGGAGTTACCTGCCCATAGTCATGGATCTGTTAAGTGACAGAGCTGGAATAGGAGCCCAGGAGGTCTGGCTTCAGAGTTCACAGTAGGGACCTAATAAATTATCATAAAAGTTATGGGATTACATCATAGAGTTTTATGCAGGAGAGTGAAAAGGTCAGATTTACATCTTATAAATGTAAATCTGGAGGATTGGAGGAAAGCAAGGCTGAAGGCAGTGACCAGCTACTGCAATGATCCTGAGAGACTCTATCACCTGCGTGTGTAGGATGGCAGTGGGGATGGAGTGAAGTGGAAACTTGAGAAATGTTTAGGTCACATTCACATT
>NW_026002651.1:0-2247 GCF_001458135.2 Marmota marmota marmota | reverse complement strand
GAAAAAGTGGATAATTTTGTAATAATAATAATAAAATAATTTTAAAGCTACGAGATAGAAAAATAAATTTCTTTATCTAGAATTCAATGTCAAGGTAGATTACCATTTCGGATTAATTACAATATAAAGACAACGTCAGGTAAATGTTAAGAATGTTTATTATCTACAGGACCTTTGTTGAAAAAACTACCAAAGGATAAACTTCAATTGGAAATTGAAAGAGGAAAGGAATAAAAGAAGCAATAGCAATCAAGAAAATAAACATGGGATAAGTGTAAAGAAACCCTCATTGAAAAAGACAGTGAAAAATTTGCTATTATTTTACTTGACTTAAAATCAAGAATGACACACAATTGCTAGATATAGTGGTGCACCTGTAATCCCAGAGGCTTGGGAGGCTAAGACAGGAGGATTGCAAGTTCAAGGCCAGCCTTAGCAATGTAGCGAGGTTCTATGCAACTTATTGCAATGCTGTCTCAAAATAAAAAATAAAAAGGTCTGGAGATGTAGCACAGTGGTTACACCCCTGGGTGTACCAAAAATAACAACAACAACAACAAAAAAATACAAGCATTCAAAGTAACATAAGAAAACTTATTAATTGTTCAAGAGAATGACAGAACAATTGATGAATCTCATTTTTAAGCCAAATATATATTTAAAATTTAAGAATAATTTTAAAAATACTTGAAATGTAATCTATCATTTATAGCCAATAAGGGGGGAATGGGATTAAAACAAATGAAGTGATCTAATCTAAAAGGCAGGGAATAGGAAAAAAACACCATGCTTATTCATAATTTAATAATGAAACACCTGAGGTATTCCCTTTAAAGTCAGTAACAAGAGAAATATGTTTTCTATGTTACCACTATCCAACATTACACAGGCAGTCTTAACAAAGCAATAAGAATTAAAGGCATAACAACTAAAAAAGAAAAAGTCTATTATTTGTAGATAATGCAATCATGTGAAAAATTCTACAAAATATACAGACACACTCATAAAACTACAAATAGAGCTTTTAGAAGTTTCTTCAAGAAAATTCACAAATATCCTATACTGTAGCAACAAACATCTAGAACAAACATGTTCTGATCCCCTAGCAATTCTACTGCAAGTGTCAATCCAAGGAAGCTCTTATATAAATGCACACAAAACTAGAAATAAGGATACTTTCAAAAAAATTGTTAAGAGTAAAAAAAATAAATTAAGCAAACAAATGAATCAAATTGTCCCTTAGTGAAGTATACTTGCATACTTAGAATAAAATGCCATGTTTAAAATGATGATCTGGGCTGGGGTTGTGGCTCAGCGGTAGAGCGCTCACCTAGCATGAGAGGCCCTGGGTTCGATCCTTGGCACAACATATAAATAAACAAAATAAAGGTATTGTGTCTAACTACAAATAAAAAATAAATATTTTTAAAAAATATTTTTAAAAAGTGAATGATCTGTCAAATAAATCTGTATAATGTTGAATGAAAAGGCAAGCTGCAAAAGTTAGTTTTCAGAAGGTATCATTTATGTAAAATTTCCCTAAAATGTTATGTATAAATATGAACATAGTAAGAAAAATACAAAACATGCATGGGAATCATGTAGGGAAAGGAAGCTTCTAGCTTCACATATGTAGGCCCTTCTGGATCCAGGACAGCAGGACTTAGCATATCTGCAAAATTTTGTTTTCCTTGAAAAAATACTTGAAGCAAATATGGCAAAATTTTAAGCTTTGGTCTTAAAGATGTCTGTTTTATTTTCCATGTTTAAATTCTTTTATAATTAAAAAAAAAACAACAACAGTTGAAAAGATATCTATTGATCCTACTGACATTTTAACCAAGTTGTTTTTGGCCAAGTTTTCTAATGCCATCATTATAATACCTGGAATGATGGATGGAACTAAGCATTAGATTACAAATGCATGGGAATCATAGGGCCACTTTGAGATTCACCTCCATCCTCTCCATTTTTCTTCCTATTCTACTTCACTTCCTCTTTCTTTTTCCTGCTGGTTTGTGAGAGAAGTCATGATAGATCTCGAAGTTCCATACAAAATAAGAACAATCTAGCAAGAAAAAGAATAAACTATCTCTCCCCTCGCTGTCTTTTAGAATTATGTTTGTATCCAGGTGAGCTACAGGAGGACTAATTTATCTCTCTAGCTGCTGCTCTACCAGCCAAGTTCATCATTCACGCATTAGAGAGCTGAAAACCTTCAGAGACTACAGATTCTAGCAATAAATT
>NW_026002650.1:0-2248 GCF_001458135.2 Marmota marmota marmota | reverse complement strand
AAAAAAAAAAAAAAAAAAAAAAAAAGGCCCTGGGATCCATCCCCAGCACGGAGAAAAAAAAAAAGGAAAAATATTACTATGGAGAAAAAAAAGTATTATGGCAATTCACCAGGGTATAGAAAAGACTCTTGCTCCAAAAGTTCTACAATAAAACTGCAAGCACTATTCAAACTACTTTTGTAACTTTTTGAATCAAGCTTTTATACTTTGACCTAATTGTTCATTCACATGCAGTTATAAAAAATAGAGAATCCCATATATGCTTTACCCAGATTCTCCTCTTCCCCAGTCTCCATCACCACAAGGATCTCTCATGTTGCCCTTCTAGGATTAAACCCACTTTCCCCACTTGTCTGCTTCACTCCTGAGAACCACTAATCTGTTCTCCATTTCTATAATATTGTCATTTCATTTCAGGAATGTTATACAATTAGCATTTTAGAGTGTGGCCTATTGGGATTGGCTTTCTGTCTACTGGTTCCACTCTTTCTGTTTACAGTCAGCTGTCTGTTAGTGAGCTAGTATCTGTCCCTTCTTTGAGGATACTTTGTCGTGTTTTCCCCCTTTGGCTGTTCTCCTTTGGTGTATCACTTCAGTTCCAAAAAGTCCTATGATCCCAGCAGCTCAGGAGGCTGAGGCAGGTGGACCATGAGTTCTAAGCCAGCCTCAGCAAAAGCAAGGCACTAAGCAACTCAGTGAGACCCTGTCTCTAAATAAAATACAAAATAGGGCTGGGAATGTGGCTCAGTGGTCAAGTGCCCCTGAGTTCAATCCCCAGTACCAAAAGAAAAAAAAAGTACTGACTGTTCTCTATTCTCTTTTTCCTTTCTTTCTGAAAATCCGATTAAATGTATATTTTGCTTCTGACACTATCACTCTAAATTCTGTTTCTTTTCATGTTTCCATTCTTTTATCTCTTTTTTCAGATCAGAAAGAAAACACTTCATTATAACCTCTACTAGATGTTATATTATACAACTTAATTTGAAACGTAACTATATTATAGCAAATTTTGTTTAGAAAATAATTTTGTACCTTCTTACATATTCTATTTCTTTGCCTCTTTATGCTGATTTCTAATTTTTTTTCTGAACTATCAGTTCACTAATTCTCTAATTAATTATGGCTAATTGGCTGCTCATCTCTTGAATTTATTAAGTTCTTAATTTTAATCATGATTTTTTCTATTTCCAGAAGTTCAATGAAGCAATTTTTCAAATATGGGTGTTCTTTACAATTTCTTTTTCCCAGCATGTATTTTTATTTCTTTAAGCACAGTAAGCATAGTTCTTCATATTTTTTTTTTTTTGTACTTGGAATTGAACCAGGGTCACTCTACAATTGTCCTACATCCCTAGCCCTTTTCACTTTTTATTTTGAGACAGTGTCTCTCTAAGATGCTGAGGCTGGCCTCAAACTCATTATTCTCCTGCCTCAGCTTCCCATGTCACTGGGATTACAAGCATGTGCCACCACACCTGGCTAGCTCTTCATATTTTGTTCTTAATAAATGCAGGATCTAAATTATTGTAGGACATGGGTCTGCTATTAGTTTGTTAATTCTCACTTGTGGTAATTCATTTCTTTAACTTTTTTATATAAATGGATCACTTTCCTTAAAAAAAAAAATAAGTTCTTTAAGATTTACACAGGGCTGGGGATGTGGCTCAAGCGGTAGCGCGCTCGCCTGGCATGCGTGCGGCCCGGGTTTGATCCTCAGCACCACATACAAACAAAGATGTTGTGTCTGCTGATAACTAAAAAATAAATATTAAAAAATTCTCTCTCTCTCTCTCTCTCTCTCTCTCTCTCTCTCTCCCTTTCTCTCTGTCTCTCTCTCTAAAAAAAAAAAGATTTAGGACAAAGGTGAATTTCTCCACAAAGGATCTATTTAATTTTGCTAGGTGTCTCGGAATATTAATATGCCAGGGTCACTTTGAATTTATGACCAGAGATTTCTTTGGTCACTCAGGCAATGTGAATTGGGGCTACATAATTACAACTTCTAGGCCATTTTTCCCTTCCCTGTTCTACTCAGCACTACCAAGAAAACATTCTTTTTAGTCCACTGAAGGAGCAGGGGGGAAAGCAAGTTAAGTTCTCCTGGTCTGAGGGAGTCTTCCTTTTGACTACCAATTTAATGAGAAAAGGACACTATCAGATTCCCCAGGTTTTGTTATTCCCTCAGCTTGTCTTTAATCTCTATATTTCGGGTGGCTTTTTTTCTTTCTTTTTTTTTTTTTTTTTT
>NW_026002649.1:0-2248 GCF_001458135.2 Marmota marmota marmota | reverse complement strand
CCTCCCTCCTTCTCCTCCTCCTCCTCCTCCTCCTCCTCCTCCTTCTCCTCCTCCTGTTCTTCCTCCTCCTGCTGCTCCTCCACCTCCTCTCCTCCTCCTCCTCCTCCCGCTCCTCCTCCTCCTTCTCCTTCTCCTATTCCTCCCCTCCTCCTCCCCCTCCCCCTCCTTTTTTTTTCTTTTTTTGTACCAGGGACTAAACTCAGGGGCTCTCGACCCCTGAGCCCCATCCCCAGCCCTATTTTGCATTCTATTTAGAGACAGGGTCTCCCTAAGTTGCTTAGGGCCTCGCTGTTGCTGAGGCTGGCTTTGAACTTACGATCCTTCTGCCTCAGCCTCCCAAGCCACGGTGCCCGGCTGAAACCCCTTCTTCTTTCTCCTTGGTCGGTCTTGGATCACACAGATGTTCTTACGCAGGAAGCAGGAGGGGACCGGTGGCTAGTGTTCTGTGATTACCGCGGGTGGGATTGTCCCCCGGGGCTGTGTGGGGTCACCCTGTACAGAAGCTGGGCTCTGCTGGGAAGGGAGACGGAAGGAGGAACAGTATGCAGGGACCTCGCTGTGTCTCCTGAGCCTGTTACAGGAGCAAGTGGTCTGCATGGGCGAGGGCACCTTCTGAGTGGAGGGTGGCGTGCCTTGGGGATTGGAGGCCGGGTTGGAGGCCGTCCAGAGGGAGCTGTCATCGAGTGGCCTTGTGTCTCACGGCGCCAGGTTGATAAAGCAGCTCTTGTCAAACGTCACCAGCAAGGCTGGCTAATGGAAGTGACTGACAGCTTGGACCAGTGCATCCAGAGGCTCAGGTGAGAAGCTGCAGGGAGCTGGGCTGCTTTGGGTGGCCTGGGGACCGGCCACAGGTGGCATGTCATGGGAGGGATATTTATATATTGGCAGTACCATGGAGGGGACCCAGGGGCGCTCTACCACGGAGCCACATCCCAGCCTTTTTTAATTTAGAGGCAGGATCTTTCTAAATTGCTGAGGCTGGCCTCACACTTGCGATCCTCCTGCCTCAGCCTCCCCAGTTGCTGGAATGACAGGTGTGTGCCACAGCGCCCTCTGGAGGAAGAGGGAGTGTCTGGCTGCCAGCGGCTTCTCTCTGTCTAGCGCACAGTCCGTCTACACCCTCAGTAAAGAGTTGTGCACACCTGTCATCCCAGAGACTGGAGACTGAGGCAGGAGGATCGCCAGTCGGAGGCCAGCCTCAACTACTTAGCTGAGGCCCTGAGCCACTCAGCGAGACCCTGTCTCTAAACAAAATAGAAAAAGGGCTGGGGTCGGGGCTCAGGGGTCCAATATATATACACTGTGTGTCCTGAACAGAGGACCGAGTCCCAGGGGAGGGGTGCCAGTTTGTAGGGGGCAGCTGTGGGCAGCTCGGTTTTGCCATCTGCTCTGTGCTGGGGTCCTTCTAGGGAAGCGAGAAAAAAGAAGGAGGTGCTCAGCCTCGGTTACCATGGCAACGTGGTGGATCTCTGGTGAGCGAGGGGCTGGGCACCCTCAGGGACTCCTCCATAGAAATCCTCCGCACCCAATCCTGCCAGCGGCCCTCGGCCGATCAGATATTTTCAAGATGGATGGTTCCTGTCGTCTCCCAAGTCCCCGGCAGCCTTCCCACTGGTCCCCACCAGGGGATGGTGGGCTCTGCTGGTGGGGTGCATGGGTGGGAACCGGGGTGCAACTTTCTCTGGACGGCCTCCAACCTGGCCTCCAACCCGGCCTCCAACCCCCGAGGCTGGGAGCCACACCCGCCCTGAGCTGACCACCCACCCCTTCCCCCAGGGAGCGCCTGGTCCATGAACTGGACACCACAGAGGAGCTCCTGGTGGACCTAGGTTCGGACCAGACATCTTGCCACAACCCCTTCAACGGCGGCTACTACCCGGTGCAGCTGGGCTTCACAGAGGCTCAGAGGCTCATGGCCTCCAACCCTGCTGAGTTCAAAGGCTTGGTCCAGGAGAGGTGGGGGAGGCCCAGGGCTGCTGAGGGTAGGGGGACGGCTAGACCTTCGGGCAGGGACAGCCCACCCCCTCCACCCACTATGAAAGGCTGTCCCCTGGTTCAGCAGTGGCCAGCTGCAGGACACTGGGCAGGACTTTAACCTCCCTGACTCTCTGCCTCCTGTCAGCCAGATGGGGTCACGGGCTCACCCTAACTCCGGGAATGCTTGGGGGACCAAAGAAAAGATTTGCAGCCGGGCGCGGTGGCGCACGCCTGTCATTCCAGCAGCTGGGGAGGCTGAGGCAGGAGGATC
>NW_026002648.1:0-2248 GCF_001458135.2 Marmota marmota marmota | reverse complement strand
AAACCCTAAGCCTAGCTTTAACCCTAACCCTAGCCCTAACCCTAGCTCTAACCCTATCCCTTACCCTATGCCAACCCTAAACATAGTGTTAATTCTAATTCTAATCCTAAATCTATTCCGTAACCTAAGCCAAACCCTAACCATATTAGTTGTCCTAACCCTAGCCCTCATTCTAGCTCTAACCATAACCCAAACCCTAACTCTAACCCTGAACCTTATTCTGACCCTAACACAAATCTTAGGTCTAATCCCGGACTTAACCCTAAACCAAACCCTAACATTGGCCCTATTGGTAACCTTATACCTAAACCTAATCCCAACAATAGCCCTAGACCAAAACCTAATCCTTGTCTATCCATAATTCTAGCCCTAGACCTAAAGAAATACTTAGCTCTAGCCCTAATAATAACCCTTAGCCTAAAGCCAAAAACTAACCCTTCCCCTAGTCTTAACCCTAGACCTAATTCTGGTTTTCCCATTATCCATAACCCTAAACTGAACACTGACCCTGACACTAACAATAACCCTAGTTCTAAACATCACCCTAACCCTAAACCTAACCCTAAAACTATACTTAGCTCTAACTTTAACCCTAAAACTAGCCCTAATTATAACAAAGTTCTTACATTTGCCTTAGCCCTAACCTATTTCAGAACTTAGCCCTAACCAAGCCCTACCCTAGCTTTAACACTAAAGCTAACCATAACCCTAACCTTACACATAATCCTAAACCTAGGCCTTACCCTAGACCTAATCCTATGCATAACACTAGCGCTATCACTAGCTCTAACCCTGTATATTACCCTAATGATAACCCTAACACTTCTGCTAAACCTAGGCCGAACCCTAATCCTATACTTAACCCTAAACCTATCCATTCCCCTACACATAACCTGAACTCTAAACCTAAAACTATCATTAACCTATCCCTAACTCTAATGATAACTCAAGCCTTAACCCTAAACCTTAATCTAATAAAAACCCTAACGCTGACCCTTACCCCAATAATACCCATAGCTCTAAACCTGACCCTAACAAGAAACCTGACCCTTACAATAGTCCTAGCTATAAACCTAACCCTAAAACTCTCCCTAACTATAACCCTAGACCTGACATTAGCCCTCACTCTAATCCTAGTCCTAATCCTAACAAAAACCTTAGCCCACATTCTAGCTATAAACCTCGTGTTAATCATAAATGTAACCATAACCAAACGCTAATTCTAATCGTCACCCTAGTGCTAAAAGTAGCTATAATCCCATCCCTTAACCTAAACCTAACCCTAACACTAAACCTAGCCCTCAAACTAGGCCTCACCCTAACACTAACCCAGTCTTAATCCAAGACCTAATTTAGCCCTATTTGTACCCAACCCTAACCCTAGCCCTAAGACTAACTCAAACTCTTGTCTTAGCCTTATACCTAGTTCTAACCCTATCCCTTACCATCACCCTATACCTAGCCCTAAACTTAGCCCTAATCCTAGCCCTATCCTTACACCTAGGTCAAAGCCTAGATCTAAACCTAACTCTAAATCTAACCCTAAACTTAAGCCTAAACCTCACACTAACACTAGCCCTAATTATAAAACTAGCCCTAACTCTACCCCTAGCCCTAAAACAAAAGCAAATCATAACCCTAACCCTACACCTAGCCCTAATCCTATCACTAATTCTAGTCCTAACCCTAAACTGAAAACTAATCTGGACTCTGACTTTGACCCTAACATTAAACCTAGTTCTAAACATCATCATAACCGTAAATTTAACCCTAACACTAGACATAGCCCTAACCCTATCACTAGCTCTAATCATAACACTGCTTTGTACATTAGCTGTAGCCTTAACCCTAGCCCTAACCTAACACAAAACCTAGCCTCAATCCAAGTGCTAAACCTAGTTTTTTTTAATATGTATTTGTTAGTTTTGGGTGGGCACAACATCTTTATTTTATTGGTATATGGTGCTGAGGATCGAACACAGCGCCCTGCACATGCCAGGCGAGCACGCTACTTCTTGAGCCACATCCTCAGCCACTAACCTAGCTTTAACACTAAAGGTAAATCTAACCCTAACCCAAGAAAAGCCCTAATCCTATACATAACTCTACCGTAATCTTAGGTCTAACCCTATCCATTACCCTAATGGTAACTCATTATGCTAAATCTAGGCCTAACCCTAACCTTATCCATTACACTAAACCAAACCTAAACCCTAACCTAACACAAACAAAAGCCCTAAACCTATAC
>NW_026002647.1:0-2248 GCF_001458135.2 Marmota marmota marmota | reverse complement strand
AGTGGCATCCATGAGTCTTAACTAAGTCAAGTGGAGGATGGTGATTCTTTATAATAATTCATTTCCTTGAACACACACACAAAAATAGGGAGATTACTTAATCATTGCTCTTTTCTGGGATCACAGGGCTTATATGAGATTCAACATTGTCAAAGTTAATGTCCAAAAATGAATGAGTTTTGGGACAATAAAGTTTGGGAATGTTTGGTATCCTCAGGTGACAACTACATTATTAGGAAGATAATGCTGGAATTTTTTTCCCATCTATGACTTATGTAATTAAAAAGTTTACACATAGAATGAGAAGCTAGAGATGAGTTACATGTGTTAGAGAAATATAGTTGAAAACAAAACAAAAATCTCCTGCCAACCCATAAACCTACCCACAAAGGTAGAAAAAAGAAATAAACATTTTATTATTGAATGAACATTAAAACTGAATGTAAGGTTCATTATAGTCAGTCCACTAAGAGATGAAAACACATAAAGAAATCTCGTTCTTTTGTACAGTTAAAGAAGGTATGATCCATTATACCCGTGTTCTCAAGATAGAGATTACCAGTCCTCAAGTAAGAAGACTTGACAGAACTATTTTTTCACACGTAGTTCACTCTATATTCACTTATTCATAGGGGTGACCATCTATGTTTACCATGTAGCTTTATCCAATTGAAAAATGAGTTTTTCATATCTTTATGACAGGTGGTAGTTTTGCAACTTGGAAATGATGTAGCTTGACAATTAGGCCAGCATCATCCTGTAGAAACTGGAAGGTAAGAACACTGTCTTCTTGGATGATTACTGCAGATAAGAAAAACAAACTGTTTTCTTTTACTCTTATACTCTTCTCAATACTTTCTGATACCAGATATGGGGGTTTCTGTGGACACCAACTGAGTGTCATAATTCTATCACTTCTGACACTATCTACCTGGGGTTCGTGTATACCCCATGAATTCACAACCTGCTTTCAAGATGCCCTTCACAAACAATAGGTCCTTAAGGTATCCACAACTTTGGCTATAAAATGGAGTTTCCCATGACCCCCTTCTCTGGTTTGATAATTTCCTAGAATGGCTCACAGTGCCACAGTCTGGCTGGGCACAAAATCACGAGCCACTCACAGCCTTGTAGATTCAAACAGCAATTCTTTATTCCCGAACTGTCACCGGCACTCTTCATGCACGTTCTGGGGAAATCCACACTCTCCACCTGGCTCTGAATCCCAAATACTCTCTGAATCCCGGGAGAATTCAATGGGAACTCAAGGAGTGGGTGGGTGCCTGAGGCAGCAGGATACGCCCTATTCCCAGCAGGAATCACCTTAAACCTGGAACTGCCCTAAACCCAAATGCCCTAAACCCTGATCCGCCCTAAACACTGATCCACCCTAAACCCGGATCCGCCCTGGTCCTTGAGCAGGGTCACCTTACTCAAACATTCATGCAATGTCACTGCAAATGACCTGGATCCAAGGCAAGCCCATTTCCACAATGGAGAGTCCTTCCTCTAAGCAACATTGGGTAGGCTGACAAGGAAATTGCCATGTGTCGTACCTACTTAGCTATGGCTCTCAGCATCTCCCCACTTCTGATTAATTAAACAACAAGCAATGTGGCTTAGGGACCGTGCCTGGTAGGTTGTCCAATTCAACATATGGTTCTTACCCGTCATGGGATGAACTGACCTGTAGGCGTCAGCCTCCTGTCTTAGGTTGATACCACTGCAATTGGATTATACCCGTCACTGACTACCGGTCCAGCATACAGCCATACTTGTGGATAGGCCTATGCACCAGTGGGGGGAGGGGTGAGGTTCTTTGCCTCACCTCTGTTGGCCCCCAAATTTGGCCTTGGTGCCAGTTGGGGGGTGAGGTTCTTTGCCTCACTTCTGTTGGCCCCCAAATTTTAGACCATCACTAGCAGAAGGGAGGAGGATACAGAAATGCCACGACACCAAGCCAATTGACGGCACCTTTGGAAAAATTGCATCACTGGTGACACCATCAGCAAAGATATGCCAGCACTACCACAATTCGCTGCACTAAACGATAGTTCACAATGTATACAAGTGATACATAGTCCAGGCAAGATCTGCAAGCAGTTCAAAGCGGAGGAGTCTATCAATATGTCCGTTTCCTCCCAAAGTAAGTCAACTCCTTGATTGAGCATTACTTGTTGAGTTATATTCATTGATGCATCAGTTTATACAGTTTACTGTGATAGCTATCATAGAAGCTGTAGTTTGG
>NW_026002646.1:0-2248 GCF_001458135.2 Marmota marmota marmota | reverse complement strand
TTGAGGAAAGTGTTTTTGTGTTTGGTGGGCAGTGTCCTGAGCCTTGGATTGATTTACAAAGCTCCTCGATGAATCACAAGAGCTGGCATCCAGGTTCAGTGGTAGAGCAACTGCTTCACATGTCAAAGTCCTGGGCTCAATTCCCTCCCTTCAAAATGATTTTCAATGCAGGAAATAGGAACATGGTCAAACGCATCACTGTCATGAAGGAAGAACTTCAGATGGGCAGCCTTAGAGACCATGTGAGAAAAGTATTGCCTATGTCCTAAAAATACAATACTTTTTCTATCAGAAAGAGGGAAAAGGAGACATATACTTACATAATGCATTAAATTAGTGCAGAATGAAGCCTACGAAAGGAGGAGGTCACTGACTGAGTAAATCGGAGCATAAAGCCCAACACTGGTGTGAGCCATCAAATAATACACTGGGTGTCATGGTAGAACACAATCTGAGTTTTGTAGATGGCATCCTCATATGCTTCACAGGCTCACCACCTATTCCAGCATTCAAGCTCCAATGTGGACTTCAGTGTGTCAGGAGCCCGGCACTACTGCCTAGCTGTCCACGGAACATTTGGGAACTTTGGGAAAACTTAGAAATTCCTCATACCTGTTTACACATCCCTAAACATGCAAGGATTCCAATGGCAGTTCTTGGGTTTTTACACCCATCTGAGATCATGGTTCCCAATTGGGGATGCAAAAGGATTATGAAGGGGAGCCTTTCAGTGGGATTCATATAGGGCCACCATATCAAGGGTTTCCATACAAGGCTATTCAAAGTCCTCCTATGGCAAAATGTACCTGATGTGACAGTCCTGACTTCCTTCTTCCAGACACCCTTCCTTACTTTGGCTATAGTTGCAGGAGAATGTCTCAATCCAGTGGGAGGCTGGATGGGTTTGGGAAAATGACAGTAAATAAGTGCTGTGTAGGTACCGCAATGTGTAGGTAATTGAAGTGTAAAGTGCAATTACCTTCAAGGAAGGAGATGTCTGAGATACTGAAAAGGAAAAGAGAAAGAGAGTCAGTTAACCCTGCATGTGACAAAACCCACCGTACCTGTACCTTCCTATGGTATTCAGAAGGAGCTGGACACTCATGCTTAGCTTTGGGAATGATTGCTTTAGCGTTTGGCTTTGTTTTGGGCTTTGGGCTTATTTCCTCACTTTTGCTTCTCCAAACCACAAGGCTGAATTGTACCCCAATAAACAAGGGCATTAATGTAGGTTGAAGGAAAACAAGCCGTGAAGTCTCCAACCATGAGATTGTTTGTGATAGCCATAAATCAAAGAGGAAAGAGAATCCATGCCAATGTAAACATGCCCCGTGAAGGGAGGATGTGATGGCAGATATCTTCCTTGTGACATATCAAAATTGTTTAGTTCACTGCACTACCAATAGGTGTTCTTTTTCTCCCGTTGTGCTAGAAGTGAGTGAGTACCAATTGTGTAGAGTCCAGTGAAAGGGGTCGTTCATTTTTGTGATCAAAGAACTTTCCCTCAACAGATTGGCTGAGATACACAATTTCAGAAGAAGGGCTCCTTAAAAGCATTCTTGATTTCCCTTACCCATGGGGGACACCAGTGTGCCTTCGTTTCTCGCATCCTCTGTCTTTGCCCACGTGAGCTTGCTTGAGGCAATCATAGGAGAAGATAGAGGCCCCAGTTCTGAGAAACAATGGAATGTAAGATTAAAGTCTCAAATTGTGGTAATATGAAGGGAAAGTGTAAACTCTGTTGTTGCAGAATGATTTCATACTGATACCTTTGGGTACCTAAAACTTGTGGGATTGCTCATGAAAAATAATTGTCTTGATACTCAAAGTATAAGCCCTGCAAAGACTTCTGTTCCCAATGGTTCTGCTTTAATCTATCTTGGTCATCTTTCAAGGATTTTCTTGAAATGACTCTCTCACAATATGAGCTCTGAAGGGGTGAGGTGTCACTCAGGATTAGAGCACATTTGTAGCTTGCTAAAAGCTCTGCATTCGACCGCACTATGCCCCCCTCCCCAGAATAGGGGAAAAGAGCTGCCTTTGTAGGGAAAAAATAGTCAATGCTTCTAAAATCATAGAGAGCTCATCTGAACCTTTAACATCACTGCAAAATACAGGTTCGAGGCCTGGTAGTGCGGCATCTGGAAATGAGTTGTTCAAGTGGGACCCCATTCTACCATTCTCCTCTACTTCCAGTCATCTACCGGACAAATAGTCCTCCTAGATTTCATTGGAGGGAGACTGAATG
>NW_026002645.1:0-2248 GCF_001458135.2 Marmota marmota marmota | reverse complement strand
AAGCCCAAGTAGCAAGCCAAGAGCCTGAGGCAGCCATGCAAAGAGGAAGCCCAAGTAACAAGCCAAGAGCCTGAGGCAGCCATGCAGAGAGGGAGCCCAACTAGCAATCCAAGAGCCTGAGGCAGCCATGCAGAGAGGAAGCCCAACTAGCAATCCAAGAGCCTGAGGCAGCCATGAAGAGAGGAAGCCCAACTAGCCCAGTGGAAGCCCCCCAAGATGGCAGAGAGAGAGGAGATGCCAGCCTCCAGCTGCCATGACCCCCTTGTCTGGTTTCTCCACTTAAACATCATCCAGCAACAGAAAACTGGCATCCATCCACTGAGAGAGGGACAGAAAGACAAGAGAGGTGTGATTGCAGAGGGAAAATTAAAAGAAATGCCAGGTAGGGGAACAAGGAGAGACAAAGTGGTGGAGAGTCAGGCCTTAAAGGAGGATCAGCTTCTACCATAGGTTTTTATTGCCACAAAAAATAAATATATATTGCAACAGTTGATAACAAATGGGAGAGAGGGTGGCATGTGCAACGGTCCTGGGGCAGAAAGAGCCTGAATTGTTGGAAATGGCAAGGGGATGGTCCTAAGGGTGCATTTAGAATAGAGGTTCCAATCAAGTAAACATAGGCCTAGAAAGCCAGGGAAGGAGCCAGCCTGTGGCCCACCATGACAGGGTCAGTGGGAAGAGTCTCCAGCTTGGGACCAAGTCAAGCCCAGCAGTTTAAAAAGAGCATTTTGGCTGCTATGACAGGGACAGAGGACGAGTGATACCACCTCACAGAAGCTTTGCAGCCCACAATAACCTGGGAGGGGCAGAGCAGTGAGTTGGACAGGTGGCTGGATGGCTGCTGGGGAGACATTACGGGTGGCCATTGTGACAAGAGCGTCCTTTTCTCCTTCTCAGTACAACTGGCTCAGAAAGAGATCACCACAATGACCTCACCTTCCGAGGCGGGCATACAATGCAGACCTGGCCAATCAGTGATCGAATCAGAGTTATTGACATAAACCTGGCCAGTAAGAATCAGCTCTGGGACTTTGGAAAGAATGGTGGAAGGGTCTTTGTAGTGGGAACGACCAAGGAGCGAAACAGAAATGAAAAGGTGATGATGACATCATGCTTCTGCTTTGGAGAGTAATTTTCCCTGAGTGGGCAGAGAAACAAACAGCAGAGAGAACACAGTGAGCTGATGACATCATCGGAGTGCCTGGATCCAGCCATGCCTGAAGTCTACCTTGGGACTTCTTAGTTTTATGAGCCCACAAATTCCTTTCCTTGCTTAAGCAAGTCAGCGCCAAGTTTCGACGGCTTGCGAACAAAGAGAGAAAAGAGCAATTGCACCTGTAATGAGATGGAACGTCTTTTCATCACCCAAATTCCTCTTGGGGATGATACCATCTCTACTGGGAAAAAAAAAAGTTTTAAAAGCACCAGTGCTTGAAGGTAAACCTGGTCCTGAAGTGTGTACCAGGGTCACTCTCGGAGGTCAGGCTGAGGGCCACTCTTCTTGCCCTACCTATAGATTCGTAGTCACTTTATCACCTGCACCAAATCTCTTCTGTTTAAATAGTGAATCCAGGTTCAGTGACACACTTAGTAATCCCAGAGGCTCAGGAGACTGAGGCAGGAGGATCGCAAGTTGGAGGCCAGCCTCAGCAACTTAGTGAGGCCCTAAGCAACTCAGCGAGACCCCATTTTGTATTTTATTTAGAGACAGGGTCTCACTGAGTTGCTTAGGGCCTTGCTAAGATGTTGAGGCTGGCCTCCGCCTTGTGATCCTCCAGCCTCAGCCTCCTGAGCTGCTGGGATAACAGGCGTGCACCACCTTGCCCAGCTGAGCCCAAAGTTTAACTGGATTACTGAGGGGTGCCCAGGAGGGGGGGTTCACAAAAGCACACATCTCACTGTGCTGAGCTGGCTGATCCTAAAACCAAAAACCAAGACAGAGTTATCTAAGGTTGCATCCTAAGAAGTAGAGGGACCAGACGGAAGGAGGTGACAGTTTCAAGCAGGCCACATCTGGATCTCAAGAGTCCAGCCGGAAGCCCCATAAGACTCTCTTGCAGTCCCTGTGTTCTCCACCCCGAGCACCAAAGCAGGTCTGTGAGGTTCTAGAAGGTTCTTTTTTGGCTCCTCCCATCTGGGATCCCAGAAAGGGAAGAAGCTGGCCAGAAGCCAGGGAACTGATTCCCGGGGCCACATCCAGGGTGTAATTGGGCTAATTCTGCACTTTTTGTCCTGGGGGAGTGGGGGG
>NW_026002644.1:0-2248 GCF_001458135.2 Marmota marmota marmota | reverse complement strand
TTTTTTTTTTTTTTTTTTTTTTTTTTTTTTTGTGGTGCTGGGTATCAAACCCAGGGCCTTATGCATGCAATGCAAGCATTCTACCAACTGAGCTATATCCCCTATAGCCTATAAAGCTTTTAAAAAAATAAAAACACCACAACAATCTCTCTCTATACATAACATGCTCATAATTTTTTTGAATTTTTAATTTTGGATGTTTTCTTCTATTGAAATCATTCAGTTTTCCAAAAGAGAATCTTCAATCTCTCCTATTTAAAGGGTATTCCCCCCCACCCCGGCTTTTTTTTTTTTTTTTTTGGATACTGGGGATTTAACCAGGGTGCTAACCATTGAGCAACATCCCCAGCCCTTTTTTAAGATTTTGAGACAGGGTCTTGCTAAATTGTTTAGTCTTCCTAAGTTGCTAAGGCTGGTCTCGAACTTGTGATCCTCCTGTCTCAGTCTACCGAGTCATTGGGATTTTAGGCATGCACCATCATGCCTGGCTCATGTCCCAATTTTAAAACCCTTTTAGGTCAATGTCAGTTAGCAACCCCCGGGCCTCTGCTTGTGTAGGGTAAGCATAATTTCCTGACCAGGTGGGCTCCAAGGAAGAACGTTATAGCGTAACTGTTCTTTGTGCATGTTTCAACTTATCCTGTTTTCAGCCCCCCCCCCCCCTTCATCCTATCTTCAGGGATACTTGGTACCTTTCATTTTTTTTATGTTGGTATCTCTATTTTCAAATATTAGCAATCATTTTATAGTTTACAAAAATATTCAGCAAGGTTCAGCAAGCCAAATAAAACAACAGAGAGCTATATGTACCTCTTGAGTTCTAGTTTTGAATGCTTTGAGGAAGATGATCTTTCAGGAAGCTCTTAATTCAAGCTACTCCCTCTGTGACTTAAACAATTATGGATGAGGATAAGCATGTCTGTGTACGCTCACATGTGCTTGCTGTCTCTCTCCTTATTGAATATAAGATACTAAGGCAGGCCAGTAAGGGGAATCTGGCTTGTTGTTACATACCTTAATAATATAATCAGTACTTGAATATAGATGGCAGGCAGTCAGCATTTATTGAATGCCTGCTGTGTGCTTCACAGCATTGGCCAGATGCTGAGAAAGTCCTGAATATGAGCCAAAGGCAAGGACATCTTTTTCTTCTCTACTCTCTTGTTCAGAAAAACTGTCCATCAGTCCTTCTTTCTTTTTTCTTTCTTTTCTCCCAATACTACACAGACTCCAAAGAGATAGAATTTATTTATTACATAAACAGTTCTGACTTAGTTGGCTAAGTATTTCATACAGGAACTCCCTAGAGGGCCAAAGAGAGAATTTCTAGATATAAGACCCATACCCATTATAAAACTTGCTACCTTGGGTCCCATTTTTCAGTTGATATCAAATAATGACTCATATCTGAAAGCCCTTTTGAAAATCAGAGGAAGGAATAGAACTGGAACTTTTGCTGTGGCAAAAAAAACAAAAACCATCAGAATGCTTTGTACCTTTGAAATAGGTAGGTTGTCTTGAGTCTCAGTTTCTTCTGTAAATTGCCCCCCACACTTGCTTACATTATGTGTCTTGGAAACTTTCTAAAAACGACATGCACTCAAATGTAAGACATATTATTGTTAGGAATGGTAAGATTGGTGTATCTCCATGATTTCCAAAACATTTTCTCCCTAGTAACTTAGGTATAGAAATGATGGAGTTGGCAGAGTGGGGGAGGTGGGTGTCTCTTGAAAACATTTATATTTCCCTTTACTTTTCCCTAATTCTTGTTAAAAAGAATTTTAAGGTTTTCACAGATAGAGTGACTTTCCCTGAGATATGCCACTACTCTAAGACCTTACTATTTATGGAAAGAAGTCTAATGTTGTAAGATTTGGTAGGCCTGATTTTCAATTCCTAATCCATTCATCTTCTAGTTGTGGACTTTGAAAAAATTGCCTAATCTTGCCCAACTTCTGCTTTTTCATCTGTAAAATAAAGATAATAACATCATCAACAGAAATAACTACTACCTTCTTAGGGTTACTATAAGAGTACTTAGTAGCTACTCAGTGATTGCTATTCCTCATTAAGAAAGCTTTTTCCCTTTTTTGACACTCCTTTTAAAAACTCCTTAGAGAGGGCTGGGGATGTGGCTCAAGTGGTAGCGCGCTCGCCTGGCATGCGTGCGGCCCGGGTTCGATCCTCAGCACCACATACAAACAAAGATGTTGTGCCTGCCGAAAACTAAAAAAATAAATAAATA
>NW_026002643.1:0-2248 GCF_001458135.2 Marmota marmota marmota | reverse complement strand
TTGGCAGGAGAATAGAAATTTCCCAAAGGGATCTGTTCAGAAACGAAGCACGATACACACACACACATACACACACACACACATATCTCCAATGAAGCGGGAACAATTGGTTTCTTAGCCAACTGAGTAGTGCGAACATCACTTCTGAGGACAAGCTCCAAGCTTTCACAACAGGTCCTCTTCTCATAAGAACCCCGTGGGATACCGTGGAGAAGAGATGATTGGTTCGGTCCACCTTGAACAGATGGAAACCAAGGGAATGGGAGTAATACCTCCAGGATCACGGGGTTCACCCTCAGCATGGTCCTCTGCTTCCTAGTGTACTGCTTCCACAGACACAGCACCCCAAACAAGCCTGTGAAGGAGCGGCTTTGTGGTGCAGGGGTTTAGAATACGGGTTGGTTGCAAGATAGAGCCAGCTGTGAATAGGAGGTCGCTATTTATGAACAAGTTCATCATTTCCAGAAACTGACCAAATTATGTTAGGTGCCTGTACAAATATGTCACAGTGCATCCCATTATCACATAAAATTATAATGTACCAAATAATTTTAAAAAGTAGAAAAAAATAGATAATAGTAGTGTCCATGTCATGAACTGGTAGGATTAGAGAAGGATATCTATAAAGGACTACCGTAGGACTTCAATTTTCAGAAAGCTAGAAAATACCATGGCCTTAATTCTCCTCAGGGTTGGAGGGGATTTGATATTCCAGATAAAATATAATAAACATATTTTTAAATGCATATCTGTCCTTAATGAGAAAAACTAAACCCAGAAACGTAGAAGGTTAAATAGAGTCTCATATTTTTGCTGCCCTGAGACAAAGACAGACTTACTCAAGTAGCTTGAATTTTTAACATTCCCTTGGATACAGGTTATGAGTTCTTAAACTCACATCAGGCCAAGAGTTGCAAGAGATTCCGGAGTAAATTGGGACCTTCAGTAATTGAATAGAAGATAAAGAAATTTCCCTGCCCACTCAGGGAAATGGCAAGGAACTTTGAATGCCTTCCTCTGAACTCTGGAGAAATGAGGGAGATGAAGGAGGAGGAAAAAGAGGAGGAGGAGGAGGAGGAGGAGGAAGAGGAGGAGGAGTTGTTGTTCCTGTCAATGATGCTTGTCATCATGACCCTGACCTCACTTAGATTTGCTATTTACATACACTGAACCTTTACCTTTACAGGACATCAACATAAAGCAATCCCTGCCTGAAATACCCCTAGAGTTTCCAGCAGAATAAAATCAAACTCTGGGTTAATGGATATAACCTTAACCCAGCCTACACAGGACTCTTAGAGGGTCCTGCCAAAGATGAACTCCATGACAAAGCACATGAAAAAGCGGTACCCCGCAAACAGGAGACATCAGATAGCATCCATGGTCAGACAACAGTCCCAAATACAACGGAATTGCCAGATGGAGAAATAAGTCATTTAAAACAAACAAAGACAAAGGAGAAAGGATAAGACACCAATAATAAATAGCAAAGCTAGTAGTATGTAGTAAGCAATTAATAAATGTTAGCTTTTACATTAGTGTTACAGTTCTGTTTTAGTAGATTCAAGGAGGAAGAGAAAATAAATTGGAAATGCAGTCCCCATATTGCTCAAAGGAGAGGGGACAGTAGTTATGATGGATGGAGGTTAGGAGATGAAGGCTTGCTCCTGCCAGCCTGGCATTCCCCCAGACTCCTGAAGCTATCACGCGAAAATTGCTCCCTTTTGTTATAGATTGAAAATGTGACTTCCCAAGGCTGAGGTAAAGAGTAGAGTTTCGGGAGCATTCTAAGTCTTATTGTAAAACTAATAACCTCATGTTAATAATTTCTTAAAAGCAGTTGCCAAAGGGAGAGAGGCATAATGTCTCTGATGTCATAGCGTGGAGCTATCATTTTGATATACGGTTCCCAAAGAGGTCAGTTTGCTCTGACTTTAGAATACATCATTGTTTGAAGAATCACAACATCATCATAGATAGCATAGAGCTGGGGATTCTGCAGATGGAGAAGCCGGGGATCAGCTGGAGAACCTGGAGTACCCTGAAAAATGTGTAGGGTGGAGGCAGGGAGACAAGGACTCCCCCTGCTGGAAGGGAAAGGAACTGCAATAATCTTTCAACTCAAGGTTCAATATTCAGTTCTGCACAAAGTATCTGAGTGGCCAAGCCTCCTTGGATCATACCGTTTACATTTATACCTAACTTCAGTTTTATACACACACACACACACACACACACACATGTGTTA
>NW_026002642.1:0-2248 GCF_001458135.2 Marmota marmota marmota | reverse complement strand
GCTGCCAGGCCAGGAGCGCAGGCGGGACGGCGCGGCGGTGGCCTTCTGGGGCAAGTTCCCTGAAGCCGCTCTCCTCTGCTTCTTCGCTGGGCGCGTCCCCGCAGCTCCCTCGGCTCACGTGGCCTCCCAATCTCGGGCGGGGACCCCTTTCCTCCTTCCCTCCCTTCCTTCCCCGGAGCGGCTCTCGAGGCTCCAGCTCCGCGCGGAACCGCAGCGTCAGCACATCCGGGCCTCGCTCGCTTCGGTTTGAATTTGTTTCTGAAATCGCGAAAATCCATTTCCCCCCAACGGGCGGGAACCTGGCGGAGCGCGGCCCCGCAGGCCCGGGCGGCATCGATCCCGGTCGCACAGCCCACCGCATTAGCCCTGACGGCTTAGCTGACGGCTGGCTCATCTTCTTTTTCGTTAAAAGCCGCCCCTCGGCCCTCGCCCTCCTCCGCCTCCTCCCTAGGGCGCCCCAAGCCCGGCGCTTTACGGAGGCGCGGCTCCTGGAACTGGGCGTAGGCGCAGTAGAGGCGCGCTCTCCCAGACCAGGCAGGGCTGGACCCTCGGCGACCTTGTGCGGTCCCTGCCGCAAAACGGGCACAGCTTAGACACGATCCAAGTAGGGACTTCCGAAGACTCAGCCCCGGTAGCGCCGAGGACCGGTCGGCGGCGGGAAGCGGGCCTGGCGCTCCGCTGCCGTGCGGTCCTCGGGAGGCCGAGGCCAGGACGGGCTAAAGAGCGCGCGGGAGCCTCGGGGGAAGGAGAGCCAGAGACAGGGGAGGAGGCGGTTGGCAAAGAGATCGCCGCCGGGGCCTGCGAGAGGGGTCAAGGCCCAGGTGGCCGTTCCTCCCAGGGCGACGCTCCACCCCGCCCCGGCCTCAGGCCTCAAGGCTACTGCAGGACAGGGCGTGGGTGGCGTTCGGGATCCCAAGTAAATGCTGTTCGTTGTAGAAAATTGAGAAAATAGGAGCAAGGGCGGTGGAAGCACCCCAAGCACCCCGTATTCATTACCCGCACAAAGCCAGAGTTTTCAGTGAAGTGTTGTCCGCATTATTCTTTTGTTTTTAAAAGGCGATGTATTGGGATGGCACAAAATTCGAACGTAGACCCGGGCAAATTTACGTAGTCTCCTCCGTAACGAACGGGAGGGGAGTCCCCCGCGCCAGCCAAGAAAGGCGCAAACCCAGGGAGCGCAATGCAGGACCTGCGCAGCCGCCCTGCCGAGCCTTTTCCGAACCAGGGCTGGGGGTGTACAGTGTGCCTCGCATGTGTGGTGCCCTGGGTTCAATCCCCAGTGCCGGCGGTGGGGGGCATTTCCACACGGGTGCCTAGAAGATTGAAATTGAGAAACCAGGGCTGTGGGGCGCAGCCCCGCTTAGGGCTTAACCTTCAGGAGGCCCTGTTTTGAGACCCAGCACCAAAATGAAAAGATAAATAAATACACAGATAGACCCAGTTCACCTTCTACCCTCTTCAGTTTTACCAAGCTTTCTTATGCACATAATTCACAATGTCCTCTGCTACAACAGTAGAGGAATGACCATCAACAAGATTCCCAAGCACTCTCCAGGGACAGACCTCCCTGGTAACCCTGTGCGGCTACTGTGTGTGTTTTGCACAACCACACACACTAGGGAAGTCAACATTTCTTAACTCCGCCAGGTGGCCAGGTATCCTTCCATGGCGCCCACGCCCCTCGGGCGGGTGCCACTCCCACCACCCGGACAGCTGAGGGTCCCCTGATGTGGCTTCACTTGGGTTCTCTGCAGTCACTGCTGGTTCTTGCCTCTTTCCCTTTGCGACTGGGAGCCCCTGGGGACAGGAATCAGGCTGTCGCCCCAGCAAGCCGCTAGTTGTTGAGTAAACTGGAGACTTTTCCCATTTCTGGATCCAACATGTGCAGCTCGCTGCTGTTATGGATACAAACAAAAACAGTTGGACTGTTGCTGGACCATGTTGGAATTAGTATGCTTACTTTATATTCCCTGCTTTTATTGTTTATTTTATTTTACTTATTTATTTAGGTGCTGGGGATTGAACCCCGAGATGCTTTACCACTGAGCTACTTCCCCACCCCTTTTAAAATTCTTTCATTTAGAGACAGAGACTTGCTGAGTTGCATAGGGCCTCACTAAGTTGCTGAGGCTGGCCTTGAATCGTGATCCTCCTGCCTCAGCCTCCAAGCCTCTGGGACCACAGGTGTGACCACTGTGCTCAATTTATACTCCTGCTTTTTTTTTTTTTTTTTTTTTGGGGACTTGGT